>NC_053154.1:244427157-244602157 GCF_016835505.1 Polypterus senegalus
ATGTGGGAGGCGTGATGATGTCACGAAACTCCGCCCCCACGGCGTTCAAGCTCATCTCCATTACAGTAAAATGGAGAAAACAGCTTCCAGTTATGACCATTACGCGTAGAATTTCAAAATGAAACCTGCCCAACTTTTGTAAGGAAGCTGTAAGGAATGAACCTGCCAAATTTCAGCCTTCCACCCACACGGGAAGTTGGAGAATTAGTGATGAGTGAGTGAGTGAGGGCTTTGCCTTTTATTAGTATAGATTGGTTTACATCCTTTTCCGTTTCAAAGATTACTACTACTTCAATTTTTTAGTTTATTCTTATATGCATGGCAAGCCAAATTGTCATTTAGAGATATCCTGTCATATACATGAGGCTCTTTGGTAGTATTAGCTCAAAACGCTTACACAAATTTGCAACTTAGATAACAGTAAAGTGCTAAATTTTTGAAAAATCAGTATGCATTAACAGCATATCCATGGTTAGACATAATAAAATCAAGCCAGTCTGACAGCAGCGTGTAGGATTTGGGCATGTACAAAGGTCAGGATGTCTTTTTTTGCCACTGTAAATTTCATCAATTTATATTTAAGAATTTAAATATTTATACTTTTAGTAGATGTGTTTACTTATAACACAACAAAACACATTTTTATGTATGTATGTATGTGTATAAAATTGTATACATACTTAATAGTGAAAAATTGTAATGTTCTCCACAAACGGTTTAGCAGCACTATGTTTACTTGTCTTCATTTCATGTGTGATCAAGCCAATTCTGATTAAATTTGCCCTGAATATTTTTTTTTATTTCTGTAGTGCAGTGCACGACAATCTAAAGTAAATTCTCTGAGTAAGCTCTGTGGAGGTCAAGGTTGCAGTTAAGCAATGGCTGATATATTGTGCTTAACTGATGAAGAGTGTTGTAAACTGTGTGAAGCATTGCCAGCACTGTGATCAATAGACTGTTGCTGTTCATTATACACAAAACTGATTTATAGGAATTCCTACTTTCACTGTCTCTGTCAATCTTTATCTTTTTAACTGAGTCAAATTGTATCAAGTTTCTACTGTGAGAGATTGGTTTGTGTATTTGTTGTCAGTGTGTTTTTTAAATATATTTTAAAGGTTTGAAAATACTTTAGATAAGGAGTGGTCTGTCATAGTTGAACATTTTTTTTATCCAAATTTGTCCTGATACTGGATATTGTAAACATTAAATGTATAAGGGTAAGCATGGCAAACAAACAAAAGGTATAAATAATGAAATTTGTTTTTATGCATTGGCAGCAATACAAATCACTTTTTGTTAAGATGATAGAAAACAGCAGTTTATGAAAATGAAAGTGAATACAATGCCACAAAAAAGTAATAACCTTATTTTTCACATCAGCTTGTGCTTATTGATGAGACTTAATTATAGGAATGCTAACATATTTTTAACACTCTAATTTAAGGAAAGAGCTCACCAATATACTGCAGTGAGCACAGTCTCAATGAGACATTAGTGCTTAAATTAACAGACATTCTGGGCAGTTTGCACTGCAGCAGGAATTAATCCTGGCTTGTGTCAGATGAGTAATTCTAAGACACGTGCTTAGATTATTTGTGTTAAAGCTCTACTGGTCTTTTCCTGTTTGATTATTTTTAAAATTCAAAATGTGCCTTGATTTGTCCAGAATTGGCACAATATCTATACTGTTAACTGTCATGATTCAATGTTATATGTGTACATTGTATGACTGCTTACTCACAAACAGCAAAGTGACATTTTGCTAACAGTTTGTTGCCGTTTAAGGGGTCAGCTGAATGATACACAAAAGAGGCACCTATTTTGGCAATTTTTTTCCGTAATATTACACACAAACATATTTCTTCAAAAAGGAATCTCAAGTCTTTTAAATTTGCTTGGGGGTTACAACTGTTAAAGTGGTACCTTGGTATATGTCCTTAATCCGTTCCAGATCCTTGGACTTATACCAAACAGGAGTTACACCAAACAAATTTTTCCCATAAGAAATAATGGGAAAATGATTAATTCGTTCCCATGAAAAAAATCCTATTGTTATTGGCATATTATACATTGATGGGGTTGTATAAAATAATTTAAACACTGCTTAATACTAAAATACATAAATCCAAAAGCAATTAGATGAAATAAATGAAAATGACTTGTCCGATAACAATGAGTTTAATTTTACTGCACAACAAAGGAGAGCGTTACAGCTCTTCCAAAGGAGCCTCTTCAGGCAAATGTGAAGCACTGCCGTTGTTCTTCTTCTGGCAGTTTTCAATCCAAATCCCTAAGGCAGATTCCATCCAGACTACTGCCTTATTACATCCACTTACAACTCGTTTTGCACCCTAGTTAAAAGGACACTGCGGCCGTAGATCTTATATTCCTTTCCTACTTTTTAAATAAAAAGAATTGTAGCCTTCAACAAATCCAAAACGTTTACCTTTTCGGCAATCATTAACATCTTCCGTTTGCACTTGGGCACAGCCCCTGAAGCAGTAGCAGATCGTTTTGGAGCCATAATGAAGGGCTTGACTATGCACAAAGACAAACACAAAAGAGCACAAAAGTTAACTCTTTACACAGCGAAACACGTTGATGCTGAATGAGCGAGATATGACTTCCTGGTTAACACTGCATTCAGCACGCAGGAACTTAACTGCGTGCTCCGATTGGTTAGCTTCTCAGTCAGGAGAACTTAACTGCGTGCTCTGATTGGTTAGCTTCTCAGTCATCCGCCAATAGCGTCCCTTGTATGAAATCAACTGGGCAAACCAACTGAGGAAGCATGTACAGAAAGTAAAAAGACACATTGTCCACAGAACCCGCGAAGCAGCGAAAAATCTGAGTTATATATTTAGTTATGCTTTCATATAAAATCCACGATAGAGTGAAGATGCGAAAGTCGAAGCGCGATATAGTGAGGGATTACAGTACAGGTTAAAACTTTTTTTTTTTTTTTTTGAAGGCGCGTGCCCGGTATACCACATGTGTTGTTCTAGCACAATAGTCATATTCCAAACAAAGGTCGTATACCAAGCAAAATATTTCGCCTCTAAACAGGACGTATACCAAGCTGGACTTATTCCAAAGCAGACGTATACTGAGGTACCACTGTATATATATAAAACAATAACTAGCAATTAAAAGATTTTTTTATTTAATAGTTATGCTCTTAACACCAGTTACATAGTTAACCTTTGTTAGCATCTGATTTATTCTCTTTTTTGCTAGTAGATTTAAGTTGTATCCTCTGAGGAATATTATGTGCTCGTTACTGCTTTTCAACCATTTTGTTTTAGGTTGTGTTGTGGACTGTTGTGACTTCAGGTTCAATAGAGAGAGAATTTTGTATTTGTAGCAATATGTTCTTGATCTTTCTTGGGACATTTCTGTTATTTCCAGGTTAGTTAGCCAAATGATACAGTGTAATTTATTGACTTGAGTTCTTTACAATGGGCTTTGCCTGGTTACAATTGCAGTGTTGCCCTTTTAGATGAGTAGTAGCTCTGCGACAAACCCCTTTTAGGCTGCAGAAATCCTTACCTTGTCATTTAAATATAAAGCTGAATGTGCAGTATGCAAATCCACAATGTTGAATCTTTCTCATCCAAATTTTGTGCAGATTTTTGTTCAGGGGAAGACCACGGCTATGTTACATTCCAAATTTTTGCATCTAGGAAATCTTATTCAGGGAGCATACCTTTTGTTTTACTAGGGAACTACCCCTAAGTATCATTTTCGGGTTTTGCTTCACACAGTGAGATTAGTCAATGAAATTTTGGTTTTTGGGCCAGAATTATTATTCTCTGGGAAAGTTATTTAGTGGACTGGACCTTCACTTCACTCCAAATGGGGTAGCACCGGGTACCCCAACTAGTAAGTAATAAACTTAATAAATAAAATAAAATAAACAACCCTACAGAGAAGCCTTATTTAATCATCTTATTTTTGTGCTTTTGTTCATTTCCCTCAGCTCATAACTTAAATTGGAAAATGAGATGGGCCAGGGAAAGTTGCTGTGCTTTTCTGTCAGGTCTGATTATATGTAGATTTTTCTAAGTTTTAGTTAATGATTTTGCAGTTTGAAAGGAAAATGTACATCCTGGGTCACTCTTTAAAATTCTCACTGCTCAACATATTCAGGCCTCCTAGTCTGAGGTAAGATGTTTGTAGTTAACTGCGGACTGCTGGCTTCCATATGCTTTTGGTGAAAATGCTTTTGTTGCAATGTGGTTGAGAAAGTATTCTAAGCAAGATCAATGAACAAGTACACATCTGCTAAATTGTTTTTGAGGGATAAATTTGACCCACTGGCACTCCAGGTCTACAGAATAATGCATTGCATTATGTCAGGCTTGTACTGTATGTATTATTCATTTGATTAAAGTTAATCACAGTGGTACTTTGTGTACTGCACCACAAAAGTTTATTTTCATTTGTGTGCCTAGGCAGTTTTCTTTATTTGTACTGCAAATGCCTCAGCCAATTTTTTACTGGTAAATAATAACAGCTTACTTTACTTTAACCTTTTAAAGGATAATATTTTTGTAGTGGTCCATGTCTGTACAGCATTTTTAATAAAAAAACTTTTTTTTGTTAGAGGTTAGTTTGAATTATCAATGAATAAAACTGATGCAGGTTCACTTTAAATTCTAAATGGCTGCATGTGAGTCATCTTTGTTCTCACTACTAGCCACCTAATGTGTTTTGAAAAGCACTGGCTATGGGTTTACCTCCGATCATTGTTGATGTTGACATTGGCACTGACCATGCAGCCCTGTATTGGCCAAAAATAAAATATACCTAAAGAACTGGTGTTTAATTTACTCATTTGAGGCCCGTGAACACCATCAGAAAAATTAATTTTTCAGGTTATTTTCTAACAAAACCTTAGTTTGTTAGAATTTTAAGTGGTTCTAAAAGAACATTTAATGAACGAGTTGTTACACAATTGTTGAATAATAAAAGGGTAGCTCTGTGAGTGTAAGCCAATGTAATATTATCCAGTGTAATGTTGAATTGTAGACTGGGCATCACGTAGTGTAATTTAACAAATGTTTAGATGTGTTTTAGTCATTCCTTTCCCTTTTATTTGGTTTTATTATATTTTTCTGAATCTTTAAAACACTGTACCACATGAGACAGTTTAGATGTCAGACTTCTGAGTAGAAGTGACACATTTCCCTTCCATTACAAGTTATAGGTGTTTATGGTGTTAGCGTCTGACTAGGTACTTCCAGTCTCGAGGTGCAAGGCTAGAAGATAAAACACTTGGCCGATCGACCTTGAAAATGTGTATGATAATTTTAGGCTGCTGAGAAAACAGATTTTTTTTTCCTTTTTGTTTTTCTCTCTCTACTTCTGAATCATTCTGGGGTGGATAATATTATGACTGTTTCAGTCTCCCTCCCTTCTAATCATTTTTCAGAACAGCTGAGTGACCTTTTTAACCTTCAGAATGTGAAAAAGGAAAAAGCAAGCAGATTTTTTTTCCCTCTCAGTGAAGTGAGCTAAAGGCTCCACAGGAAAAGATGGTGATGGAAGGTATCTTTGGAATATGATCACCCATTTTGGCTTGAATACCTAAATTTTAGGGAGCATATTGCTGAATTTAGCAAAAAAGGCACAAAAAAAATATTTTTTTTTAATTTTGTTTACATTTATATCATAAAGGAGAAAGGGCTTTTCTTGTCTCTGTCAGATAGATAACATTAATTAGTATGTGTTGTAAAACAGCACTTAATTGTGACTACACATTTACATAACAGGTGTTCTCATAACTGGTTTTATGCAATTGATACTATTTCCGAAGATTTGTTCTAGAAAGAAGTAGCCTTGGGTAATGACTGAAGTCTAATTAGGAGGCTGAAAAATTTGTAATAGAGTAGGATCATTGAATAAATGGACCTGAGAGCAACATGTGTTTGACATTTTGTGTGTTTTATAATAGAAAGGCTTCTAGAGTCTACAAATTTTAACTACTTTTAAAGGCAGCACAGTATATGCAGCTTTCAGATTATGGTAAAAATGTCAAACACTTTTTTTTTTTTTTTTTAACCCACCAGATTTTGTTTGTTGCCTTCTAGGTATATACAGTATCTCCTTGCTTTTCTGTTGCATTAGGTATTAGTGTCTATACACTATAAACTAAGGGAATGTAGATAGATATGTTTGGGTTGTATTGGTTTACAGATCAGCCTGAAATGCATTTTATATTTATATTACATTCACAAAATGTGTTTTATACTTAACTGAAATATGGGGAATATTTACTTTTTTTAGTAGTTGTAATTAAAATCTTGTGTATTATTTTTTAAAAAGTGATAGTAAGTTGCTCTGCTTGTTGAAACAGTGTGTGCTGGGAAGTGGAGTTCTAGTTTATGCACAGTTCATACATGACATGATTTGAGTGACAAAGTTTTTTAAATTAATCACATTCCTTTTTTGACAGACCCTCTTAAAATGTGAAGCCCTAGCCAAACAAGCCTTCCACTTATTTTCTTTTACTTTTCTGAATTTATTTTTCAGTCCTTACAAAGTCAGTATGTGCATTTTTTCCCCATTGCCTCCATGGGTTTCCTTACTCATTCCATGTTAGGTTAATTGGGACCTCTAAACTGGACCAGTCTGAGTGAATGTGGGTTTGTATGTGAGAATACCCAACAGTGAACTGGCATTTTGTCCAGGGCTGGTTCCTCCCTTGCATTCAGTGTTGCTGTTAAAAACAGCAGGCCCATTTGTCACTGTACTAGATAAACTGGTTATAAAGTGAATGTCAAATGTTCCTTATTAGCAGCTAATCTTAAGTTCTCCTGTTATATTAAGCTGACAGCTGTCACTCATTGCCATACAAAATTGGCCCAAAATTTACTCTCTCTTTGTACTGTTGCATACTTACACAAAATTGGTGCTTATGAAAATGTGTGCAGTTGTATTACTGTAATTAGTTTGGTTGGAATTTTAAACTTCATCTACTCATCTTTCCACTTCTTGATTTTTTTTTTTTGGCACACATTAAATGGTCTCAGGGTTCAGGGCTTATCCTGGCGGCATGTGGGACAAAGCATGAATCAACCTAATTTGAAACTCTAGTCCAACAGATGCCACACTCTAACGCATACATCCATATTCAGTCATTTAGGGCCTCATTTAAAGTATCCAATCTACTTAACGTGTACAACTTTGGGGTATGGGAGGTAACTGGAGTTACAAATGAAACTTTCCTGAATGAGGGAAGAAACTGCAAATTGCACATGGACTTGAACTGAACCTGTATTTAAATCATGTTCTTTGCCTCAGTGAAGCAACTGTGTGAATTACTGTGCCAACATAAAATGTAGTTTATTTAGAAATAATCATTGTTTAACAGCATTGCATTTAGATCTTTCTGGAGTTAGTTTCTGTCTTGTACCTCATGCATACTGGGTGCACTTTGGGACCTTGTGACCAGGAAAAAAATGATACCTGGAGGATAATAGTACAAATCACTGCATATATGTTTTTGTTATATTTATGTTTGAGCAGTATGTTTACTGAGAACTTTAAAGTTTTGCTGCACTTGATAAGCATATGGTCCTTCATGTCTGAGACCCAGAGGAATTGCCACAGATGATAAGAGACAATGATGTGACTGCTTACTCCAGAGTAAACTCTTTCCCTTTGGGTTCTCTAATTTTATACTGCAGTGGAATCTGTCAGACATAGTAATATTAAATTTGGAGTTCAAATTGATAAATAATTTTTAAATAAAATACTGTATAATATGTGTGTACGCTTGAGCATGCCATTTTACAGATTGGCCTCCTGTAGTTCTTGCCTGGTAGGGTATGATGCTAGAATCAGGTCACAGAAAACCTGACACTGATCATGAAAGTGGATTAAATAAGTTCAGGATATGGATGGATTAATGAATCGACAACAGTGGACTGATGCCATCTGTTGTTGCTGATTTTATTTGTGGTTGAAATCTGTTATTACTGTGCTGCATGTGGAATGGATAAGTTGTCTGTGAAATAGCAACCTTTTTTGCTAATCTGACCCCTTTTTTTTTTTTTTTCTTTTTCGGAAATGGTGCATTTGTTTAGCAATAATTTTAGTCCTTTAGCCAGATAATTACACCATTGTTTATGCAGCATGCATCTTTGTATGTACTGTAGATCGTTACATGTTACATCTAAATTATATTTCTGTTTCTTTATATTTAATGAAAGGTTTAAATATCAGTTGGAGTATCTGTCAAAAACTGCTGTCCAAGTATTAACTGGTTTTTCCAGGCAAACCTGATTTATTCTGAGACATGCATTTTTAGGCGTAATTTAAACAGTGTCTGTGTTTTATATGAGAGGCTTGTCTGACTTACAGACATAACAGCCTGCCGCCAGCTCTGAGAACAGATCTATTAAAATCTCCTTCTATTATTTCTATTGTATTTATTCTCTACAAAGGCAGTAAACTAAACAGCATTATGCCATTAGCAGCAGTATCCTTCTGTTTCCAAAATGCTTTTTATTTCTGTAGACTTATTTTGCTCTTAAGATATTAATTTACTGCTGGTTAACTTAATGCCAACTCTACTCAGACATCCATGTTTCAGTTCTGAGGAATTTTTTCCTTGCCTGCTTTAGGATATTTTCATTTGTAGTCTCTATTTCATTATGAACTTCCTGTTTCTGTAAGAGGGTTTCTTGGATAAACAGATATCAGTTTTCTGTGGATAAGTCTGTCTTATTTTTTAAGCTGTTTTGCAGTATCACCATGTATCAGAATATTTGAGCCTTTCTATTCATTTATCTCTTGACCTAGAGCTGCCTATGCTTCATACATTTCTGATTTTTTTTCTTTTTTTTTACAATTGTAGCTGTGAGGCTGTTTTATTCATCACAAAATCAGTATGTGTTTCTTTGATTTGAAGGAAAGTTGCTGCCTTTGTACATGTCAGTTAGGAACAACTGACATGGTGGGTACATTATACATGTCTGGAAAGTTGAAAATCTTTACATTTACAGTCATCAATACGTACTATTTATTTACTATTTTTCATAAACCTTTCTGTCTAGCCCAGGATATCATATTTTAAAAGCATTGTACATGAGGCACACACACTCATGGTGAGAATGTTGAAGAAACGAAAACAAGATAGTGTTTTGAACCCTGACTCTGAAGCCATGAATTGGCAGAACTAACTGCTCTGCTGCTATGACTTCCATCAAGTTTATAAGCCCCACATGGGGTGGCAGTCAAATGACTTCTTGATATGGTGTGTAATATGCTCGGAAGAGGAATTCTGTTTTGTGTAATATTCATGCTGAAGCGCAAAGTGGACATTTTTTTTTACTTCCATGGCACACAAGTTCTTATGTACTTAAACAAAAGACCTGAATTGCGGATGCAGGGCTTGTTTTAGCAGAAAACCAGCTGCACAACCTCTCTGTCACCCCACATTCCAAAGTGAACAATAGGCTGGAAAGTAGGGGACTTCTCATCATGATTCCATCTGTAATCCCCCTGCAAGTATATTTAAACAATCAAAACAGTATTACATGTGGTACAGAAACTATTTCAGAAGTATTTGATAATCACAGAGGATCACGAGACAAATGTATATGCTTTCAGTGTTTTAATTTATAGATAAATACTGTGATTTATGGAGAAGGTGAAATGTAATGCTGTAGGTGGGTATGCTATTACAAAATCATTTCCTATAAGTAGCACTCTTTTCCTGTGTACCGGTCTTATTTTAAACTATTTAAGCTCCAAAAGAACCAATGATACTCATCATTGATTTTTTTTTTGTGACAACTGACAAGAAGAGAAATTTGGAGGACCAGATTAGCACGTAACTGCTGTATTCAGTACAAGGTCACAGGTAATTGAAACCATGTCAAATTTCAGCTAATTAGAATGATGGGAAGCATATTTTTCAAGGGATGACAATCCTAATAAGAAAATTATATACAGTACAGGCCAAATGTTTGGACACACCTCCTCATTCAATGTGTTTTCTGTATTTTCATGACCATTTACATTGGTAGATTCTCATTGAAGGCATCAAAACTATGAATGAACACATGTGGAGTTATGTACTTAACAAAAAAGGTGAAATAACTGAAAACATGTTTTATATTCTAGTTTCTTCAAAATAGCCACCCTTTGCTCTGATTACTGCTTTGCACACTCTTGGCATTCTCTCGATGAGCTTCAACAGGTAGTCACCTGAAATGGTTTTATTTTTGACTTTTGGCCTGTATTGTATATGAACACTTGTTTTGTGTAACATTCTTAAATTTAAAATACAAATCAGTGACTTCAATTTCTTTATCGATTACGAATGTAGAGTAGCTGCGTGGTAAATGGCTAAAATAGTATTTTACAATTTTTTGTTACCTCTGATTAAAGAAGCATGCCAGTTTTAACATACCACTATAATCAGGAACTTTTTTGTTTGATGTTTGTAGCAATTTATTTTTTTTTTTAATTGTGCAAAGTAGTAGTTCCTACTAAGAATTTGCAGTAGTTTTTTATTTAATTTTTCCCAGCTTCTCTGTGACTTTTTGCTACATGGAAGTTAGGAATGTCACAGTTTTTTTAAAAACAACCCATAAAAACAAAATCGCAAACTAAAAATTCAAAATTGGGGTCAATGTCTTACCTTTACATGCTTTGACTTGGGCTTTCATTTTCTTGTTTTATTCTTTCTGCCATCTGTAAAATGCTTTCAGTGGAAATACATTTATCTTTTGTTGTTAAAATATACCTGCCATTTCCTAATGCTTATTTTATGCAAGCTATATCATTTGGCATATTTGGGAAAAGACCAAAAACCACAACCTCTTTTGTTAAGGGTAGACCTGGTAAATGTGGTTAAATCTCTTCCAGACCTATTGTGCATTGGATCAACCCTACATAACATGTTCCAAAGTTTCTTCTACTCTACAGTAATCTCTAGGACATTTTTTGCTTTTTACTTTTTTAATTTTTTAAATCCAAACATTAAATTAGAGACTGCCAGGTGCACATTGCCATGCCAGGTCTTTTTGTTTGTTTAGTTGAGTTTGACTTGCGACCATTTTCCAGGTATTTCCTACTTTTTCTTTTGGAATTTCTAAAATTTTGATTGTTTCCTTTCTTTTATGGCTTTTCACAACTGTTTCCAGTTGTTCCATTAAACCATTTCTTCTTCTTTGAAGATGTGCGTATCCATATACTTAATCATGTCTCTATGATACTTGGGTATATCAAATTGTGTAAGTAGCTGGTTGTTGGTTTCGTAAATCTTTCATTTTCTTAAACCTGCTCCAACCATGTACTTTACCAGGCAATTATTGTGCCTGCATATTTAAGTTTAATCAATTCTTTTAAATCTGGGAAATCTTTTCCTCCCTTTTCCTTTGCCATCATTATTTTTATTTTCTTCCGAAGGGTTCATACGGTGAGCTGCAAAATCATGAGAAGTTTAGTTTTATCCCAAAAATGTGTAATCCTGTACAGTGTGTTGGATTGATACTAAAATCTTAAGTTTGGTACAGATACTAGCATTCATCCCTCCGTACCAGTTCCAAAATGATACTGAAACAAATAAAGAATTAACTGAACCCCTCCAATCCCAACATTTTTGGCTGCTTAAACCCCCATGGCACACACACATGTGCACTGCCTGGTTCTCCCACACTCTGCTTGCAATAGGTTAGAGGTGACCGAACACCCACATTATCCCCTGGTGTCCTTTGTGAGCTTATTATAAGAGAGAAGCAGGTTGGTTGGAGCTTCTCGTTAGTGTTTCAAGAATACTAATATAAAAATATTGCTTTGAAGATTTGGGAGCGGGGAAAGAGGTTTGGGGTTCCTTAACATGGGCAGAGCGTGACGTGCCACTATATACCATATATACTCGCATATAAGTTCTCCCGTGGATAAGTCGGGGCTTGATTTTACCATATAATTTCCGGTATTTTATAATGTTGGTCGTATAAGTTGAATGTGGAAACTCACGCTATTGTTCCAAGAGAGTATGATATTTCCAACACCCATCTGAGAGATTAACTAAGGAGCACTCTGCCATTTTTTTCTATGTATTGTGCCTACATGACCACATGGTAATATCCAAACTATTCCGAAGCGACATTTGCATCATTTTGTGTTTTTTTGTATCTCACACGCTTGTACACCTTTATCGTAAGAGCACCCCTTATCTACAGTTGAGCATTCGATCAGAAGAAAATATGAAGCTGGTTTTAAATTAAAAGTCGTTGAAGTAGCCAAAGAAGTGGGTAACTGCGCTGTGCGAGATTGGAAGAAGCATGAAGATGGTTTAAAAAAAAAAAATTAGGCATTGTAATTTTGAATGGGTGATTTTATGATAGATTTTTTCAGGTTTCAAGATCTGACTTATACGTGAGTATATATGGTAATCATTAAATGCCTGTACTTAATTTTAAACAATTCTGGCATAGTCCGGTTTTAAATATTTGATAATATGTTACTTTTTTAGTACCATGCAACACTACTGCACAGTGTGATGGTCAGAAAAGTTTTGAAAAATGAACACTTTTGATTTCTCTGCATGGCCACAAATCCACATCCATTAAAAATAAATTGCAAATCTTTAAGTATCTGTTTGCTCTGGCTGTGTCTGTTTGAACTGTCTTGTGTGTCCACTAGGTCATTGTTTTTGAAAATTGCTTGGTCATTCACTGTAGATGATGTTAAGCAACCTAATTTCAACTTACCTGGCTGATAAAATCAAAAATAGAAACATCTGGGATTCCTCTTCTTGATGCTGTTGTATATGCAATTATTGTGCTCACTAGTAATTTGTTATTGTATTTCTTATAGAAATGATTTGGACCAAATGAAGCTGGAATGACAGACTTGGCATAATATCTATTATGATTTAATATACAGCATGTCAGTCAGACGTTCTTCTGAAGCCTGGTGCAACTCCTATATTTAGAAAGTGTGACAACAAACAGGATGGGTTTAGTATGAGATGAGGGTGCCGACTGACAATCTATTGTTAGAAGCATTTTTTAGCATCTGCCTGGGGTGTAAAAAAACAAAATGGCAGGTCATATTTAAGACACAGTGGTGCAATGATTAGTTCTGCTGTCTAATAATTTCAAAGTTTTTTGGGATTGAATTCTAGGCCTGGGAACTGTCTTTGTGAGTTTTGCATGTTTCCATTTTGTATGAATTTAGTTTTGCAAAAAATTGAGTTATTAGATTTAATGGGTGTCTACAAGTTGCCCAGTGTGTGTGCCCAGGATTGGATCCCCTCGGGCTGATTATTTTCTTGCTTTATATTATACTGCTCATATGGGCTTCGTCCCACGTGACCCTGAACTGAATTACATATGCTTAATGATGGATGGATGGTGGGAAAAAATTTTTTTTATAATAAGATTTTTAAGTTTTATAAATTTTACAAAAACACATTTGTTTTACTTAGGTTTTGCTGCAAAAATTTGATTCACAATATAGTACTTATTAAGGAAATCTACTTTTTTCTGCATTCTGAAATGTGCAGGATAGATTGGGGGCTACATATGAACTGAGGATTATATGTTCACAGTGTTTCAAGAAGATTGTAAATGTGTATTTTTAGGTTTACTGAACAAGGACATTTTAATGTTTTTTAGAGGTAATAAAATGACATCTAATAAAGAATTTTGTTGTTTTGTCATGTTGCTAGTCACTCTGAAAACGGTAGCTAGTAGTTGTCTGTGAAATCTATTTACATTTTCTGTATTAAACAAAATTTATGGAAATTGAATTGTTTGTAGCTCTAGTTACAATTTAGGAAAGTGAACTTTGCAGTCCAGTGCTTTTTGTTATATGGTTATTATTGTTTGCAGTGTATTGCAGATTACATGAAATACAGAGGTGAAAAGGTCTTAAAGGAAGGAGCTCACTGTTGTGTGTCTCTGAAAGGAAAAGGAGTATGAGAAGGAACAGAAAGGGTGAGGGGTTGTAAGAAGAAAAAATTTGACCTATTATTGTCTTGAAATCATTACAAATTTACAGAGACTTGCATGTAGTTTTCTTCTATTGTATAATTCTAGATATTTAGGCAAAATTTGCCAAGGCATGAATCTATGACTGCATCACTAGACAAAGAAAATGAACTCCATTTAATGTTTTTTGTCAATAGATACCAATTATAACCACTGAAAGCCTTTTTTTAATGTTTTATTTCAGAAAAAAAGACAAGAGAAATGTCCATGACATTCCATTCAGTGTTAAATTAATTGTGAGATAAAGTGTGGATGTTTTTTTTAAGCAATCATGAAACTGTAAAATTGCCATAAAGCAATTAGTATAAATTCATTCTTCATTTTATGTTTTAAAGCATCTTTAGGCATGTTGCATGTCATTTCTTAGTTTTGTATTTCTAATACATTTGGAGCTCAGAACTGCTAACTAGCATGCTGTAGGTCAGGGTTATTTTTTTCTGGATACTTTAAATTAAAAATAAAAATATATGAATGGCTAAAGGAATCACCTAATATCCCATTGTATGAACTTACATCAAATGTCTATATACGACTCAATAATAAATAAATGCCATCCATTTCTAAACACTTCTTAGACCCACTCAGGTTTTTAATTTAAAATTTTTCACTATCGGAATTACACAAAGTTTGTGTTTTTATTTGTTTCATTGGCGCTATAAAAAATGATGTAAAAAACGGTGACACACAATATTTTATCATAATGGTTAGATGGAAATTCTTTAGCTTGCCAAATGAGTCAATGCATCTAGTAAATTTTGCTGGATTATGCTCAAAATTTCTTTACTAGGTGTCAAAAAATAATGATTTTATTTAGATATACATGTATTCCAGTATATATGTGTACATGACCTTCCCAGAAATCTTGGCTTTATGACTAGTGAGCGTTCATGTAAAATTCCTCTCTAATATTATTTTTGGCTTTTTTTTTTTACATTTGGCATAAAATGCATCCTTTGTGATTTCTTTAATTGAAATTTGTTAAATTGAAAGAGCGTCCTACAGCGGTGTAGCTTTTCCTTTCCTTCAAAATATCCTAAACGTTTACCTTTTCGGCAATCGTTAACATCTTCCGTTGGCGCTTGGGCACGGCCCCTGAAGCAGTAGCAGGAGCAGATCATTTTGGAGCCATAATGAAGGGCTTGACTATGCACAAAGATAAAAGAGCACAAAAGTTAACTCTTTACACAGCGAAACACTTTGATGCTGAATGAGTGAGACGAGACTTCCTGGTTAACGCTGCAGAATCGAATTCAGCGCTCCGCCGCTGAACCATTCAGCACACAGGAACTTAACTGCGTGCTCTGATTGGTTAGCTTCTCAGCCATCCGCCAATAGCATCCCTTGTATGAAATCAACTGGGCAAACCAACTGAGGAAGCATGTACAGGAAGTAAAAAGACCCATTGTCCGCAGAACCCGCGAAGCAGCGAAAAATCCGCGTTATATATTTAGTTATGCTTACATATAAAATCCGCGATAGTCGAAGCACGATATAGCGAGGGATTACTGTACTCATATTGCAAGACTTTGCTTGTTTATCAAGTTCAAATGTATAAAAAATTTTAGCTCGTCTTGCAAAACACTCACAGACTAAGTTACTTGCAATCCAAGGTTTTACTTAAATATAATAGACAACTTTATCAGAAGTTGCAATTTTTGCTGGACATTTATGCCTTTTTAGCATAAAATATCTCAAAAACAAAACATTATATCAACATTATTTTTACTTCAAAAGAATACGAAAAAATGCATAACAAATCAGTGACAATTGTAGGTGTTTGTAGGCCACGTTAATTAATTAGAATATAAAATATATAAGTGTGTTGAAAAAGAATGAGATTTCTTTGCTTGTTGCTCAATAACTCTAACCGTTGATTTCATCAAAATCATTTTATGACAAATAAAGATAAAGTTCCTCTCTAGAGACAAATTATAAACAAGCAAATGACCCATTTGTGACATAATTTATACTTTAATTGGAGTGGCAAAAGTCTTTTGAGATGGTGGGAGTCAGAGAGGGCAGACACTTTACGGGCTTCCACCAGGTGTGCTGCTGAGGGAGGAGGAAGAGAAAGAAGATACTTGTGCTGCTCGACCCTCATTTGTCTTGCAGCAATTCAGTTGTTCATTATGATGTTAAATAATAATTAAAAAAAAACAAAACACTTGTCTTTCTGCTATAATGAAAATGTGTCAGGTATGCTTTTTATTTAGTTTAAGCATGTAATGTATATTTTATCACGTCACTGCTGAGGGTAGAACAGCTAGTGTATGTACAGTATATAATAATAGTATATGTGTGTGTATGGCAATTGCTTTTCCTCTGATTGTTGCACCAGCATTCTTTCCGGAGGGCAAAATAAGCAACTATGCAACAGTGAGTACAGAGAGAGAGAGAGAGAGACTTCATTGAAACAGTCCAAGAAAGTGAAAGCTATTTAGTCTTTGTTCTCACTCCTGTTGAAAACATAACTGTAATCAGGCAGTTATATAAATAACAGGCCAGTAGTGCTGTCACTTTTTCCCAATTTGTCTACTTTATTTTTTTTCCATGTTCATGTCATACCCATATGTATGCCAGCTTTCCAATGTCACATTATATGCATGACATTGTTTAGCATTCCTGCCATTTAAATTCATAAATGTTCTGAGGTGGAGACTTAAGCTCTTGCTGGGTTATCAAGAGACAAACAGGCTAAAGTTGGCTGATGAATATAAAAAATGTATACATGGTTTTAAAAGATAATGCTGTTCTTGGAATACATGTTTCTGCAGTTTTAAGGTATAATGTTTATAAGCTAAACCAAATAAGCTTAAAATCTAATTATTTTGTAGTGATTGTAATATTATATTACTGTATGATGATCATTGAAGCCAAGCTGCCCTTTTTAGAGTAAATGTATTTTACTGTTCTTGTAGTATGACTTGGCAAAGGGCAGCAGTAAGGGGGGGAAAAAAAACTAGCTTTATGATGCGTAAGAACTCGGTAAAGGAAACCTGATAACATACATGAGAAGCAAATCACTGCAAGAGGGCTCTCTGTCAGCATAAGTTTAGGACTATGTGATCTGATATGGCTGCTAGACATAGGCAGCAGTTTCTTTTTATTCTCTAAATCACAATTCTTGGGGTTACTGCCATACAGGGAGAAGCATGTTCAAGCACTCTGAGACATCTAAACATTAAGTAGCAGGGAATTTTGTGAGAAGTTGTGTTTCTATTGCCTTTTGGCAAAGGTGTGCAGCCTGGGATTGGATTTGGGCACCTGGTCCTTTAAAAGAATTTCTCTCATTCAGAATTCTGAATTACATTGTTCATGCCAGTTTACTCCCTATCCCAACTCATATATCAACTCCCGATTAAATGAGATTTTGGGCTTGAGGCAGCTTTAAACTACATCCCCTGGTCATCTCTGACTGATCATTGCAGATACTTCTAGGGTCAGACGCTATAGCTTCTGCATCACAAAGCTTTACCTTACTTTGAAAAGGTCAGTCCTCTGGATTATCCTAATCATAAATGGGTAACCTAGCCCCTGCTGTTCCTGGCTGGCCTTATCACTTTCAGTGAAGTATGTGCATGTTTCCCTATGTCTATTTTGTGTTAATGCGTTTTTTTTTTTAATGGAGGAGAGTGATTGTTTCTCCTGATGTATTAAAGATGTGCAGTTAGTTTAATTGGGCTGGTATGAATGAAGGTTGCCATGTAAGTGAATGTGCCCTGCACTGCTGTCTCTAGGATAGGCTAATTTTTGTCAGGTCAGAAATAATCAACAGAATATAAAATAGAATTAGGAGAATAATAACATAATGGGCAGAAATAAGTTTCTTGAAAGAAGAATTAAATATAAAAATTACATGCAATTCTTAATCAAAAGTTTCAATTTGTAGTTTAGTAATTACATGTAATGCTGGGGAAAAAACAACAAAAAAAATTCAGGCAAAAATTAAAGAATAATCCAAGGATTGATATAATTCTAATATTAATAAAAATCAAGGATATATGTAAAGTATATGTGTGTATGTATCCATATGTGTGTACAGTAATCCCTCGCTATATCGCGCTTTGAGTTTCGCGGCTTCACTCTATCGCGGATTTTATATGTAAGCATATCTAAATATATAACGTGGATTTTTCACTGCTTCACGGGTTCTGCGGACAATGGGTCTTTTTACTTTCAGTACAAGCTTCCTCAGTTGGTTTGCCCAGTTGATTTTATACAATGGACGCTATTGGCGGATGGCTGAGAAGCTAATCAGTCGGAGCACGCAGTTAAGTTCCTGTGTGCAGAATGGCTCAGAGACGGAGCAATGAATTCGATTCTGCAGCGTTAACCAGGAAGTCTCGTCTCGCTCATTCAGCATCAACGTGTTTCGCTGTGTAAAGACTTTTGTGCTCTTTTGTGTTTATCTTTGTGCATAGTCAAGCCCTTCATTATGGCTCCAAAACGATCTACTCCTGCTACTGCTTCAGGGGCCGTGCCCAAGCGCCAACGGAAGATATTAACGATTGCCGAAAAGGTAAATGTTTTGGATATGTTGAAGGAAGGGAAAAGCTACACCACTGTAAGACGCCATTACGGCATCAGTGAGGCTACGATTCTTTTTATTTAAAAAGTAGGAAAGGAATATAAGATCTACAGTTGCAGTGTCCTTTTAAACAGGGTGCAAAACGAGTTGTAAGTGGATGTAATAAGGCAGTAGTCTGGATGGAATCTGTTTTAGGGATTTGGATTGAAGACTGCCAGAAGAACAACAGCAGTGCTTCACAATCGCCTGAAGAGGCTCCTTTGAAAGAGCTGTAACGCTCTCCTTTGTTGTGCAGTAAAATTAAACTCATTGTTATCGGACAAGTCATCGTGTCATAGTTGGTGAGTAACCATAATTAATTTTCTACTTACAGTACTTAGTACATGTACGTACGTTTAGTGTCACTGTACACACATTTACTGTATACAGTTTTCTTGCATTGTACGTGTTTATTGCTGGTGGCCTGTCTATCGTAATGGCTGTAACATATGTGATATCGGAGACACTCGATATCTTTAAAATAATATTTAGGTTTTACTGTTTATAAACAGTGTGTTTACATACATAATTTCAGTGAATCTTACCTAATATCTAAGAGAATACAAAGGGTTTATGCTGTATAATTGTGTGGGGAATATTTATAAACAGTGTAGGAGAGTTTATAAGGGCTTAAAATATATAAAAATAACCATACAATCATATGGTTTCTACTTCGCAGATTTTCACCTATCGCGGGGAGGGAACGCAACCCCCGCGATCGAGGAGGGATTACTGTATATAATATACACACACAGAGGCATATGTGTGTGTGTGTGTGTGTGTGTATATGTATGTGTATGTATATGTATTTACATATTTGTTTATGTGTGTGTGTGTGTGTATATATATGTATGTATGTATATATATGTGTATATATATATATATATATATATATATATATATATATATATATATATATATATATGTATATATATATATATATATATATGTGTGTATATATATATATATATGTGTGTATATATATATATATATATATATATATATGTGTATATATATATATATATATATATATATATATATATATATATATATATATATATATATATATATATATATATATATATATATATATATATATGTGTATATATATATATATGTATGTATATATATATATATATATATATATATATATATATATATATATATATATATACACACTGTATATCTGTCTCCTGTAGCAAAGAGCTGTGTTTCACATGACACAGATATTATTTAGTTAGCTGCATTATTACTTGGACAGTGTGACTGATGAGAGGTCTGCCTGTGTCTTGACTGGAGTGTCTGACTCACAAAGGCTGAATATGAGTAGAGCTTTAGCAAGCCCCTCAAAGAGGTGTGATCATACTGGGCTGATTGCATGCATTGAAGGTTTTACAGGAGCTCAAGATTGTTTGTGTTCCCAAGCTAGTACCTCTTGGAGCTGTTTAAGTAGGCTAAGAATATAAGAGCCAACTATACATGGGCCTTTTATAAATTACAACCCACCAGTCAAGAAAGAGATGAATGACTCAGGTACGTGCTTAGCATTGTGTTGGCAGCCTCCTGAGAGTGTACTAAGCAGACACTCAATATTTATATGCTGATGGAAGGCCACCAGGCTGCAGCAGCATGCGACTTGATTCAGCATTGTATGAAAGGAGGGCATGTGCTGAGCCACATTTATTTTATGTAGGAGAAATTGCCTTCACAGCTTTGTTTTTCAAGATTTTGGAGCCATTCTATTAATTTCAAAAACACAAATCAAAAATAAGAAAATTATAAGATACTTAAGGCAGGATTCAAACCCAGGAAGTTCAATTTCCAAGGCAGCAGTGCCAGCCATTGTATTATTTGTATAATTACCTCTGAACTATATCCCTTTTTTCTGCAGTTTTATGATTAAAGTATCTGTGGAAGGTCAAAATGTATATTTGAAAATTAAAACTGTACTGCTAGTGAACCTAGTCATGTAGTGAGTACACATCATTTACAATGTGTATTTAATAGTTAAGAACATAAGAAGAGCTTTAATTAGAACAGACTATTTAGGTCAACATAATCTACTACTTTTAATTATGAATTTCAAACAAAAAATGCATAGCTTTAGTCATGTATTAAGAACATTACATCTACGTACCAATCAATCTGTTTTTTAATATATACTGCACCATTTTTATTTTGCTCTTAAATTTTCTTCTCTTAATCATTGGCAAAACAGACTTTGGTTCCTCATTGTCTTCCAGGAGAATACCATTAAGCCAGACCATGTGTCCATAAATACTTCTTGTATGGAAGCAAACCTTTGCTAAATATTTTTATTATGAATTGTATTTGCAACCTACTAGAAAATTGTAAAGAACATAAATGAAAAGCAACTTGGAACCAATTATTTCAAAACATTTTATAGTTGGGTTATTCATAAGCATATGCATTAGTTTACAATATGACGTCATAGCAAAGGTGCAAAACGGGAAGCAATCCTGTACAGGATGCCAGTCTAGTGCAGGGCATCCTCAGACTTCTGTACTCTTTTATCTAATGCTGATGTAGAAGGATCTGAACCCTTGACACTGGAGATGTGCAGTAATTACAGTGTCACTCTGCCTGCCATGTAGGTGCATTATCTTTGTGTATATTTACTTGCTAAATCTGGGAAGACATTGTCAGATAAAAAGCTTGTAAAAACATACCCCCCAAAAATCTTATGTTTTTTTCTAATACTTACCCAGTGTTGTTTGTAGTAATGGCCAAGAAACATTTTAATATCATGTTTTTTGAGAACAAAGATAACAAAGTTCCTGATGCAACAGGCTTCTAAGGAGACACAACTGAACAAACAGCAAACAATACTAAAATGTCCATGAAAAAAATTCAGTTTACTTATGTTGCATAATCCGTATGTTAGGGATAAATAACAGGTAAAAAATGATCATTTTTGAGTTGGCATATTTCTTTAAGTCATGTTTAGAATCTTTAAAATAATTGCATTTTGACCTGGAATTCCAGTAAGACATACAGGATTCCTTTGATTTTGCAGGGCTTGTAAAGTGTATTTTAAAACACCTATTTTTAGATTGCTTCTTCTGAGGTTGGCAGCATGTTTGTTAAAATTGGGTTAAGAACTGTGAAAGCTGGAGCAGGTCAGGGCAGCTGATGGCTGTTGGTCTGCTCTCTGCCTCATGGATTGCACTGCAGATTTCAGTCCTTTTAAGGTCAGTAGGTGTTTCATTTTCTGTCTTTCGATAAACATTTTTCCCATATGTATAATTTTTCCTCCTTTGCTAGCATTAAGAATTATTACTGAAATATTCCTTGACATTATGGCCATGTGTAAACTTTTACCTAGCTGTAAAATGAGGCTTTGAAGTGCCTGAGCTCACTCTTACCGAGTACTTTGTGGCTTATATAAGCAAGTCATATAGAAGCAGCATGATATCAGGAATTAAAGACTTTTATTAAAATATGTGCCACAATCAACTTTTGTAGTTTTTATTTGCTTAGGATCTAACTACATTTGTTACTGATTTAATGTTAATTCCTTAAACTAGAAATAACACCTGTCATCTGTGCACCCTGTGAAAATTGCCTCCATGAAATCTGTTTGATCAAAATGAAAAATGTGTAATTTTGTTTTGATATACTGTACATACAGTAGATGAATGCTAGCTATTGCTGAACATCACAAATTTGGTTGAAAATTTATTTGTGCTCAGTCATATTCAGTTGGCATAGGATTTGGTCATTTTCTTTAAAGGTACATGGGCTTTGGGATAAATAGCTTGTCTATTTAAACTGAGTAAAATTTCCATATTCGTCCTCCAAATGTTCTTAGTTTTGCAGTTTTTAGTGAAGCAGCAATAATAATGAATATTTCACAATATTTTAGTGCAATTTTCCAATATTGTGTATAAATTGCCAATAGTTAATACACTGATGCATCTATTTGAGCATGTACAAATATGAGATATGGAATGTTTTTGAAGAAGATTAAAGTTGCAAGATTTTATTTCTTTTAAAATGTACCATAATTTTACAATAGGAGCCTGGTGTTATGACTTTAGGAAATAAGTCTTGTGCAAATAATTCTATGTATTATCATTTGGTGTGATCTTATGATAATATCTTCTACAGGGCACAAAGTGGGGTTGGATGATAGATGCTATTTTATGTCATCAGCTTGCCTGTAAAAGTTAATATTAACAGAGTGGAGATAGGAAAACTGGTTTCAAAGAATTACTTTACTCTTTTAGCATGTAACGTGAATTGTAAAATTAAATGATACTCCAGAAACTTGTGGGGCTCTCTTTCAGCAAAGTAAATACCAAATGTTGAACTGAAGAACGGGCACTCTGGTACTGCTATTGGTACAGTAAACAATAGTAAAATCTGCCAGATTACCAACAAAAATGGCAGTTGTATTTGTTCAAATTGGCCAAAGAAGTACCTTGAAAAATATACAGATGCTTGCTATGCATTTTTTTCTTTGTGTGTTACAAATTAAAATTTGAGGTATTTGCATTGTCAGCAAATTGAAGAAGTGACTATGTTGTAAGAATGCAGAGCTGTGGAATGCCAGAATTCAATGTGACCTATCTAAAAATGATTTTTACCTGTCAATAAATTTCAAGTACTTTCTTTGTAAACTGAATGTTTAAGTTGTGAAGATGCTGCTGGTGTTGTTGCCTGTCAAACAAATATTGCATTAACAATTTGGTTAAAGAATTATTTGCAATTGGAACATGTTCACACTTAGAATAAGTATTTCTCACAAAATGGATATATAGGTGCATGAATCTTGGTTACTCTCCATTAGTATTAATCTAGTATCTGCTCAGGAGCAAATGTTTTCTTCCTGTAAAAGAAGACAGTCTTACATGCAGTATATCAAGATTTTGCTGCTGTTCAACGTTGTAAAAATTAACGTTTAAATTCACTGAGCTGGCAATGTTGTATAGTTTAGTGACTGCTGAAGTTTAATGTCAGCAATTGTTTTGACTAATAGGCTTATTGTTCGTATAATAAAATGAAAGTAATATTTTAATACTTTTTATGAGATCATGGTATTATCGTGCTGTCCCATAATTATCAGATACTGGAACAGCTTTAGTAGTAAGCATACATTAACAGCAGCAGTTCTCACAGCTTCTCACAGTGTGTGCAGTATATATATATATATATATATATATATATATATATATATATATATATATATATATATATATATATATATATATATATATATATATATATATATATATATATATATATATATATATGTGTGTGTGTGTTTCAAAAGGCAATTTATGTCAGGCAAATTAGCCTAAAAGCCAAACTAGCCTGTTTTTTTTTTTTAAATACCAGATTAAACCCTTCTGAAAGTCATAAAATTGTGATGATTTCAGACAGGACTTTAACAATTATCTTTGTAGATTATCCTGTAATGTAAGGTGTTTAGTGATGAATCAGATTGCCAGTGCCATATGTCAGTCAGAGCTACCCAGGTTTCAAAATGGATATATAAAACATGCTGAATATTTATAAATCCAGATCCTGCAACTTGAAGAAACTCAGTTTTTTTATATGCAATTCTTAAGTTTGAAAGATTCATTTCCAACAAGAGATTTGCAAAAGAACTAAAACATAATGGTATAGGAGGGGCCTCTTTCTTCTGAACAAGATAGACATTTTTCTTTTTTTTTTCTGCAAAATGATTCATAAAATATCACATCAAGCAGAACCTGACTCTTGTACACTATGTTTGTTTGGAAGTCATATTTTTTTGTTTGCAAGAAATTCTGCAATATCACAGGTTCCCAGTGTTGTAAATCTTTTAATGTGAGATGTTCTTTAAGGATATAATCTTCTAGTGTGTGTGTTCCTGTGTGAAGTAAAGAGAAGTGAAGACAGAATAGAGGGCAAAAATATTTGTGAAATCTGTCATGTGTGAAGTCTTTCACATTTGCATCTTTGCATCATGTGTATAACGTAAAATATGTTCTAGTCTATGCCAGGCATTACTTAATATGTCAGTATTTTAGTATCATTGCAAAATTTGTATCCTTTTTTTGCCATGTTCCCCTTCCTTTTATATAATGTATTATCATTAACTAGTGGAATATGGAACTCCTGATACAGTTTTTTCATTTATTTTGGACAGTGCTACATCTTCTCCTTTACATATTCTAGAATAAAGGTTCACTTAGTTTTGAATTTTTTTTTCTGAATTATTATTCTTTACTACAAAGTATTGGGAGACCCCAGCTTCTGAGAGAATGTCAAAACTAGCACTAGACAGGATGCCACTGTAGAGATTTTACCCTAGGCTGTTATTAATTACCTTAAAATTCACACCAAGAGGAAAAAGTGGTAGCTGGAAAAATTCAATTTAACTGATTGAATGATACCACTTGGAAAGCCAGTTATAGAAAATTTCCCAGTAGGGAAAAATATCTTCCATAGCCCTTGAATATAGTATAGGTTATCACTCCTAGCTGTCAAGCTGGTCCGTCCATTACTCAAACTTGAAGTGCAGGCAGCAACAGAATTACCAAGATTAAACCAAAATCCAGCTCCTTGCATCAAAACACTAGTACTACCAACTACTGCTACAGTCTGCAATGCTTATTTCACATACTGTGATACAGATTAACTTCAGTGAAATATTCCATTTTTGAATCCGTAACCTTTCATTAAAAAATATACAGAAACCGACATTATCATTGTTGGAAAGTTTTTAAATATTCACCTTGTATATGAAAAGATTTATGCATGATCTTGTAATATAAATTTGAAACTTGTTTTAAGGTACCTAGTGAATAGTTTTCTCAAGCACTGGATGTAGGTTTCTGTATAACTACACAATCTAGGGAACAGATTTTAAAATAGAAGGTAGAGCAAACACGCCAAAATTACCCTTTTCAGACAGAAGGGAAATGTTGGAGCAGTGTGTGCTGTTGTTCTACTCTTCTCTTATTTAAACCTTGCAACAGCTGTTTAATATTCATCTTTTGAGTGTATGGCAGTGATCCATAAACAGGATCTTTTTTCACAGCTAAATTTAGAAGGTTTTATATGGCGGATACTGTAGTTGTCAGTTACTTGAGATGTGCTACATCTATTTAATCTTACAGTATCAGAATTCACCATCTAATTAGCATTTGCTGCTAGGCGTCTTGGGTCAGCTTTCTGTAGATGCATAAGGGGCAAATGAGTGTATTATTCTCAGATATAGGGTACAACTATTATAGCAACTTTTATAATATAATCACAACCACGTTTAGGCAACAATATTATAATAAGTGAAGTCATCTGCTTTTAATAAGGTCTCGAAGAGCCTTTTGAGTTCATTTTTCATCGCTTCCTTGGATTTTATTGAAATATTCTGTATCAGTGTGTCCTTAACATATTGTTGATGTTAGTAACATGTCTTGTATGTATTTTTTCAACATAACACTCTCAAGCTCCCCTAGTTCACATCATGTAGGGTCAGAACCTATACTGGCAACACAGGGTGCTCTGGCCAGGATGCAAGATCATTGCTGGGCACACTTGTTTACACACCTTCCCTTGCACTCACAGAGGGCCAATCTGTCTTTGAAGTTACCAGTATGTCTTTGGGGATTTGAGTGGGAAAACTCGTATAGACATGGGAGAGCATGCAGACTCCACACAGGTATCAACTAGGCTCAGAATTCAAGCCCAAACACTGACTCCATGATGTGGCAGTGCTCTGCAGTATGCCACTCTGCTACTCTGTATTTTTAATTTTTATTGAAGCGTTGTTTTTTCAAAATGTGTGGAATTTGTAGTTTGAGTCGAATTAGCTGGTTTTTCATTTTTTTAATATAAAATCAGTCTCCTTTTAACATTTATGACTTGCAATACTGTGTGTGTGTGTGTGTGTGTGTGTGTGTATGTGTATATATATATATATATATATATATATATATATATATATAGCTGCGCTGTTGTCCTTGATAGAGCACGTGTATCAGTACCCTCTCATAGCTCAGTACGAGTTTCAACTCCTTCCATTAACTACGTGATTTTTGTGACTGCTATTAGCGAAGTTGTGCTTTTGGTTGTGCGTCACGCAAAATGGAACAGCGGAATTTGGAGCAACGTTGTGCCATTAAACGGCAAGTGTGACAGAACATTCTTTATCCCGAGCTCAAGTTTTTCGCTGGCACAAATCATTTTTGGAAGGCAGAAAACACGTTGAAGATGAACACCGTTCAGGGAGGACTTCAACTTCGAAAACCAATGAAAACATCGAACGTGTGAACACTCTTGTGGGATCAGACCGTCGTTTAACATTAAGAATGTTGAGTGAACAAGTAAATTTGAACAGATTTACCGTTCATCAAATTTTGACTAAACATTTGCACATGCGAAAGGTCTGTGCCAAAATGGTGCCGAAAAACTGCCCTCTCCATAACAGAATTTTTGACCTCAAAAGGCATTCCTGTGGTTCCCCAGCCCCCTTATTCACCTGACCTCAGTCCGTGTGACTTTTTCCTTTTTCCTAAACTGAAAAATGTCCTCAAAGGACGTCATTTCGGAACTTTAGAAAACATCCAAAAGAGTGTAACGGACATGCTGAAGACCATACCGGTTGAAGACTTCCAGCGCTGCTACCAACAGTGGGAACAACGTCTCCATCAGTGTGTGGCTGCCCAAGAGAGCTACTTTGAACGGGATAACATTGATGTTTGAAAAAAATAAAAACTTTGGTAAATAAAAAATCAGTCTCATTACTTTTCTGCCACACCTTTATATTTACTATATATATATATATATATATATATATATATATATATATATATATATATATATATATATATAAATAAGTGCTTTGGAGCCATGTTAAAAAAATAAGGATTACGTTTTTTTTCAAGATATCAAATCATTTCCATTTAAATGGGGTTTGATTTTTGATTTTGGCTTAGGATGAAACAAAAATGTATAGGAGTCTTTGGTGAAAACATGACTTGAGGAGTTATGCTTTTTTCCTATTGTATGTTGCCACTGGTGCTTTGACCAAAACAACAAAAGGTGGGTGTTGCTGTTGTCCATACTTTAATAAGCTGTGATTGACCTGCATTAATGAAAGTCGTAATTTGAGAAAAAAAAAGTTATCACTTTGTGTTTATTTTTTTTTTTTTTAGTTTAATGAACACTTCGAAGATGTAATTTATTTATTGTCTTAATCTCCTTAATAAATTGAAATGGTTGTTGTGAAAAGGGCAATCTGCTTTCTGTGGTTCCATTTCCCTAACATAAGTCATACTCGTCTCTGATGCCTCTTGCACTCTCCATTCATTAGGAGCTTATTGATTGGGTTAGAAGTGTTCTTAACTTGCTGGTTAGTTAATTCCTTTTTCAGGAAGAGCTTATCTGAGTGATTCAGGTGCATGGAGAGAAAAGCTTTGCAGTGCATTTAAAAGTATGGCTCTTGTGAAGATTACTCTTAGTACAGTACACAAACATTGGGTAAAATGATTGGCAGACACCTTTTCAATTTCTTAATTGCAGGTGTAGAATCCTTACATTTAGTATTTTATTGCACCATTTCTCTCTTTCAAGTGCAGTTATACATTTTCTGATTTGGTACATGCTGTTTATACTGTAGTATGTCCGATATTGTAGTGTACATCTTACTCTGTGAAATATAGTATTTTAGGGATCATACACTTAGCAAAGCATAGTGCACTTTAATTTTTCATCTAATGCAGAGCTATCGATGTCCATTATATTAAAAAATATACTGGCCTGCGAGGAGTGATTTCAAGGTCACATTATGTCCTGAAACAGCTTTATGGACTGCAGTAATACCATGCGGTCTGTCAGAGTACGTTCCAGCAGCTGATCATCTGTAATGTAATGTCAGGACTTTTTTTATGGCTTTGTACAGTAGGTCTTTTTTGTTATGCACAGTAGGTCATTTGAATATTTTTCTTACAATTATTTTGATCGCACTAAATTCAGGAAATTAAATGAAGGTTACATTGTAAAACTTTTGATTTTATTTGATCTTTTTGATTTTGAATTGAAATCACTATTATATCTTACAAGAAAAAATGAACAAGAAGAATAAGCTCCCCATGACCACTGAACACACCCTCATCCGTATAAACTTAATGGCCATTGTATGCCCTCAGGAGTAGATAGATCAGCCAGGAGATGGCCAACTGCTGCTTCTCTATAATAACAGACAATCTCATGATTGACACGATTTTTCTAAAACACGAGCCCTGGCAACCTTCATATGTGAACTAAACTGAGCCTTTTTGTTGGTCTGTATTATGTGCTTTTTGACACATTATTATTAATCTCATTATAGTGAATGCTTTTAAAACGTGTTTTCACACATTTTGAATGGTTGTCACATCCATCCTTTGGATTTATGTGTATTTTTGTTATAGAAAGTATGGACTTTAATATAGAGATTAAGGGTTTTTTTGCCCACTTTCTGCTTAAATAACACAACCTTGTGATGTGCAGATGGTGCTATGTACCCTTTTGACATTTTGTCATTTCTTTAATACTGACCTTTGTTGGAACCATCTGCGCAGTACTAAAGGCAGAAGTCCATCACTTCAAACCTGTACAGGAATTACTGTGGGTGACCAAAAAGTAAATTATTGTGAATTTACTTTGGATTCTGAATTTTTTTTAATTATATGTATGTATATTTGTATGTGTGTACATCTTGCTGACATGAAATGAGGCAAGAGTTAAACAAAGTAGTACATCTTTCCATGCTATCGTTGAAAGGCAAGTGATGACGGGTATAGTAAGATCTGTAGGTATAGTGTGAGAACTGGAATCAATTACATTTAGCACTGTAGGAGGAGAAAGTCATCATGATGGCCAGACAGAAGGTTGCAAGACTCTCAACTAGCAGTGGATTTTAGGAATAATTTGCTTGTTTAACAAAATAACCAGAAAAGGCAAATGGAAAGTCAGCCATTTTATTTCTGCATGCTACATAGCATTACATATTCCTGGAATGGAGTTGGAAGGGCTATGCTGGCCAGATAAATGCATATGCAGTAAGGTGGACTGTCTTATAGAGTGCCACATTGGTGCCACTGTTGGTAAAATGAGAAAATCAACTTCCTGAGATTGGTTATAAACATAACTCAATCCAGAGCTCTTTCATTTTAGAGTTTGATGCAAATATTTAGTGATGAGAGGAAGAATGGCTTGGTTAATAAAGGTGGAAACTGGTGGGCATATGGAATTAAGATGTTGACAAGTGGGCAAGCCATCCCACATGGTAGATGGAGGTAACTTGCAATTCTGACCTAGACAGGGAGATGTTTTTTTAGCTTGCTCTTTAATCTTCTACCCTTTTTCTTTTGTGTCTTTTGTTCAAAACCAATAAATGCATCAATTTTTAAGGTTTCTGTCCATTAACTGTATCATTAACATTCACATATCCTAGTTTATAACTCTTCATATGGTGGGCAGCCAGTGAATGACTATAGTCATCTAAATGCCTTGCTTTCATCTGTTGCTTAATTACTCCTTCATGTCTACAAAATATATTTCTCATGTAGATCTGTTGACTTATGTTGCTGTACACTGGAGCAGAAGGATTCTGTAGTGCATCTGTCACAAGCAGTTAGAATCAAGTTCTGCCTGATTTCATTCAGCATAATATATTTGATAGCATTTTGTATACATGCCCTCTGTTTGTATGCATATTGTTTTGAATTCAAATGAAGCAACATAACTTTCCATATCGTAAATGGAAACACATGAACGTGAATTGGATAATCATGGTCCAGCTTCTCTATGACTGCGGCTAAAGACATTTATCAGGAATTATAAAACTGCCAACTAGCCGTGCTGGACAATGAAACACCTAGAGATACTTCTAATTTCTTCTCTTTTCAATTTGTACACTTTAACCATATATATATATATATATATATATATATATACATATACAGGGTGGGCCATTTATATGGATACACCTTAATAAAATGGGAATGGTTGGTGATATTAACTTCCTGTTTGTGGCACATTAGTATATGTGAGGGGGAAACTTTTCAAGATGGGTGGTGACCATGGTGCCCATTTGGAAGTCGGCCATTTTGGATCCAACTTTTGTTTTTTCAATAGGAAGAGGGTCATGTGACACATCAGACTTATTGGGAATTTCACAAGAAAAACAATGGTGTGCTTGGTTTTAACGTAACTTTATTCCTTCATGAGTTATTTACAAGTTTCTGACCACTTATAAAATGTGTTCAATGTGCTGCCCATTGTGTTGGATTGTCAATGCAACCCTCTTCTCCCACTCTTCACACACTGATAGCAACACCACAGGAGAAATGCTAGCACAGTCTTCCAGTATCCTTAGTTTCAGGTGCTGCACATCTCGTATCTTCACAGCATAGACAATTGCCTTCAGATGACCCCAAAGATAAAATTCTAAGGAGGTCAGATCGGGAGAATTTGGGGGCCATTTAACTGGCCCACGACGACCAATCAACTTTCCAGGAAACTGTTCATCTAGGAATGCTCGGACCTGACACCCATAATGTGGTGGTGCACCATCTTGCTGGAAAAACTCAGGGAACGTGCCAGCTTCAGTGCATAAAGAGGGAAACACATCATCATGTAGCAATTTCGCATATCCAGTGGCCTTGAGGTTTCCATTGATGAAGAATGGCCCCACTATCTTTGTACCCCATATACCACACCATACCATCAATTTTTTTGTACCAACAGTCTTGGAGGGATCTATCCAATGTGGGTTAGTGTCAGACCAATAGCGGTGGTTTTGTTTGTTAACTTCACCATTCACATAAAAGTTTGCCTCATCACTGAACAAAATCTTCTGCGTAAACTGAGGATCCTGTTCCAATTTTGTTTTGCCCATTCTGCAAATTCAGTGTGCCGATCTGGGTCATCCTCGGTGAGATGCTGCAGTAGCTGGAGTTTGTAAGGGTGCCATTTGTGAGTAGCTAATATCCGCGAAGGGATGTTGACTAATGCCACTCTCAAGTGACATGTGGCGAGTGCTACGCTCTGGGCTCTTGCTGAATGAAGCTAGGACAGCCACTGATGTTTCTTCATTAGTGACAGTTTTCATGCGCCCACATTTTGGCAAATCCAACACTGAACCAGTTTCACGAAACTTAGCAAGCAGTTTGCTAACTGTAGCATGGGAGATGGGTGGTCTCGTAGGGTGTCTTGCATTGAAATCTGCTGCAATGACCCGGTTACTGCGTTCACCAGACATCAACACAATTTCTATCCGCTCCTCACGTGTTAACCTCTGCGACATGTCAATGGCTGTAAACAAAGAGAAACTTGTAAATAACTCATGAAAGAATAAAGTTACGTTAAAACCAAGCACACCATTGTTTTTCTTGTGAAATTCCCAATAAGTTTGATGTCACATGACCCTCTTCCTATTGAAAAAACAAAAGTTGGATCCAAAATGGCCGACTTCCAAATGGCCACCATGGTCACCACCCATTTTGATAAGTTTCCCCCCTCACATATACTAATGTGCCACAAACAGGAAGTTAATATCACCAACCATTCCCATTTTATTAAGGTGTATCCATATAAATGGCCCACCCTGTATGTGTGTGTGTGTGTGTATATATGTATATATATATGTATATATATGTATATATGTATATATATATGTATATATGTATATATATATATATATGTATATGTGTATATATATATATATATATGTATGTATATATATGTATATATAAATGTGTATATATATATGTGTATATATATATATGTGTATATATATATGTGTGTATATATATATATGTGTACATATATATATATATATACATCTTTGTTGATTGCTTTATTTTTTGATTTGTTGCAAGTTTATCCAGGTTAGAGTAATCAGAAGAAGAGAGAGAGTAGAATGACTGACTGGCTGCAGTTCACAACAGAAATTTGTCTGTATTTAACTTAATGCTGTGAACTGTGCTTGATTTATTTATAGCTGAAAGAAGATAAAAGAAAATGTATTCTAAAGTTTATATAAAAAAAAGCTCTTCATTTCAGAGCACAATTTTATGTGACAAATTAATATGCAGTATACCATAATTTTGAAGAAATGACTTGAAATGAAAACAAACTTATCCTTTAACTGGCTTGAATACTATACAATAGGTCTGTTGTGATCAAATACAGCCTTAGTGGTGAAAAGTAAAAGAGATGGGGATAAACATTTATTGGATATTTAGCCCGTTACATTGGTAGCATTATATATGAATGATGCAAAAATGACTAGACCTCCACATTAGCTAGCAGCTTTATTCCGTTAACTGTACAAATTATGTAATATTAGTAATCTGTTATTTTAAACGTTCACAGCACTGTTTGTATAAATAGTTATATAATGTGAGTATTATAGCATTATATGCTGCTTGAGGCAGTACTTTGTCTTCTCTTTCACTAACATTTTAGAAGAAATCCACAAAAAAATAATTCTTTTAGGACTCCAGTAGTTGCATCTTGTCTTCATTAATATGGCATAACTCAGAGCTGTCACTTGAGTCCACTACATCCCCCACTACTGCTGCACTATCTCGCTTTACTCCACAGCAATCACTTGCTGCCCTCAGGAGACCTCTAGTCAAGTCCAGAAAGAGAGATGATGATTTCTACAAAGAAAAATTCTCTTCTTATCTTCCTTGGCATAGCAAAGAGAACAGGGTTTAAAGGGAGACGGCCCTTTAAAGTTATTTTTCTTTTTGTCATATTGAGAATGTGTTAGCCGATGGCTAGGTAGGAAGTGTGTGCTATGCTGTTTGTCTGTTTTAGGTGATTAATGCTTTCAATGTTTCAACATCACATGTAAATCCTCAAAGTGTAAACCTTTTCTATATTTTAGCAGACAACAATAGTGGTGCACATTTCAAACTAACCTATTGTAGCCATTGCTGAATAAGTTCAGTTGGCTACAAAGATACATTAAACAGATGATTGCATTACACTTGCATACAGACATTATTAAAGGTGCCAGTAATTAATTATTATGTAAATAATTTATGGCTGTCATGGCCCTGAATTGGGGTTGGCTTGTTAGAAAATGAGTGGAAGATTATTATTATCTGCTTAGATACACACATATGTAAACTATGCCTCTATGCTTTATAAATGAAAAGTTGAAAATAAATCGCATTATTTTCCATATAATCTCAACTGCATGGTTACATAACTTTATTGTTTTCTTTCTGAGTCAGAGAAATAAAATCCATTGAGTTTGTTGAGAATTTAAGCACAATGAAGATACTGAGATGATTTTCTGTGCAAATGACAATTGAGAGTAAACACATTTTTAAATGTTTTCACTGTGGTGCAGACTGACTCCACGAGAAAGAACAAAATTATTAAACATATCCCTTTATACAGGGTGGTCCACGAAAAAGTAGCCCGCCTTCCTGCCAGAGTGGCGCGCCGATTGACTTACCCTCATCACGAAAGCTGTTTAGACGTAGTGCAAACGTGTGAGTACGAGCTGAGCGACATGTATTCCATTCCACAAAGAATCATTTTCAGCACTTTCTGTAAAGAGTGAGTAAAGATTTTTGCATTTCAAGTTTCTTTCTTTATGGAAGGGCGCCTTTTTTCGCCAGGGAGGCAGGCTACTTTTTCGTGGGCCACCCTGTATAATGTGTAGCCATTTTTTGCAAGTGGCCCATTTAGCTGAATTGGATTTAGGGATATAATAATGACATTTTGCTCTTACACCTTCTCCATTACTAACTTTCTACCGTATTGTAATTGATTTTGCTTGAAATCAGAAATTTGAATACAAAATCATGGAGACATTTCCAGGAAAGGTTAGAAGTCACACATGAGGTAGATAGGAATCTTTTTTTTTTTTTTTTCCTCTCCCACAAGAAATGTGTGTGTGTGTGTGTGTGTGTATGTATATATATATATATATAAAAAAATGACATTGATTATATTTCTCTGTTCACATGGTTATAAACACTTATTTACTAAACTGTATATGCTAAATCCATTTTCAAAGAGCTGTTCCTGCAGTTTTTCTTTTGTTAATAGTTTAATTTTATTTGTGCACAACAAGACTGCACATTATCTTCTAAGCTGCTCAAATTTTAAGGTCAAGTAGATTTTATCTCAACTTCATTGTTGATTATTATTTCTTCATTAGTAGATTTGTGTTTAACTTGCTTAAAAAAGTTTAACTCTGTTTATGCATTTTTCCTACATTATATGATTTCTTTCTTTAAACAAAAGGGGAAAGTTATGTTCTTAGAACTCACCAAGACTCATTTTTCTTTAAGAAAAATGTTTATTGTATTGCATTAAAAATTTTTCTTAAGGTTATAATTGTTGTGTTTGCATGTACCTCACTCCTTTCTTAGACAGAACAACAACAACAAATGGTCTACTATTTTTAATATTTTGATCTTCTTTGGTCTTCTATCAGTGGAAGCAATTCAAGGCTCACCAAATATATTTAAACTCACTTGCTTGAAAAAACTAGAAGTGTGAACCTATGCAATGGCTTTGTATCTACATGGTGCATGACTTGATATGCCAGTGAATCTACAGGATTATGGTTTTATTTACTTGATATGTCTATATTTTCAGCCAATTTTTCTTTGCAAATTTCAAAGCAAAATTATGTTGGTGTTGTATTTAATAGTAACATATATGTATGTCTTCATCCTTAAGTGGTCTGAAAGTTTAGGTTGACCTGATCAGAAACTGTAATTGGAAATGGGACTCAAGTAAACAATGAGCTTGTTATAAACCTGTGGTAGATGAAGTAACTGAAACTTATAAATGCAGGAGCAGATGTTGCCTTAGGCCTTGGCATGCAGCCTTTTCAGTTTCTCAGATGTTCATTTTTGTTTTGGTTCTCTTGCTGAAACTTTCAGATTATTATTGAAGAGGCTTTTGTTTAAGAAGAAATAGAGACAAAGTGCCATATTGTTACTGTTTTTGTTGCACAGCATTTCTGAAATCATTGCAAACTCTTGCTAAAATAATAAGAATTTTACATGCTGCTGAGGTACACTGATATGATGAAATAATTATTGTTTAATATATTTTCTGAATGCACCATGTTTATAGTTTTAGTTCTTAAAAAATGAACACCACAACATAGTATATTAGTAAATAATTCTTCCTTTAGAGTTCTTCTAGTTTTATAAGTTAAAAAACGGCCATGTGTGCCAGAATAGGTCCAGCTTCACAGCAGTAATAGGAAGGTTGCTCAGAGATGTTTTCTTCTGGAGCCAAGCAGCCATTGTGTCTGTGGCTAATTCTTCAACATTATGTTCTTAACTAGATGAGGTATATATTTATTATTGAGAATTAAAGTGTTGGTGGCATTTAAAGGCATTTTATTTAAGTGTTATTATCATTTATTCTCTCTTAATATTGATTGATGCTAGCATTTTTTAAACATTTTTTTTTTCATTTTGTATTACTGTATGACAGATCAGTTTGATTATAGTTAAATTATAGTTAAATAAAATAGAGGACCTTCTGTTGTCATTCAGTATTAGATTGGGATTTGCTGTTCTGTTTTTGATAAAGTAATTATTTTAATACAGATTTAAATTATTGGACTAACTTAACTTTACTATAAACAATACAAAGCTTCCCTTAATGTCTATGGAAAGGTTTGAAGTTGAAGTTAGTCATCCTGTAGTGGGATGGCTGCTGCTGTTTTGATTACTATGTACTGTATATAAGTTTAAATGCTAAGCATAATAAAAAATTGGTACCTTCTTTGTTGTTTAATTTGTGCTGTTGATTGCATTCAGACATTTACAGTGTTAATAGCTGGTATTTTTTAGATGAGTTCAGTGTTATATCAAGTGTTTGAGGTTTATTTTTTTTTTTTTTTAAGTAATGCAGTTTAGCTGATTTTTGTGACAGTTCTGATCAGAAGTTTTCATTGCAGTAGTTGAGTAAGTTTTTAAAAAATAATTTAAGTTTACTATTATTCAAAAAACATTATAAACATTTTTATCTTCAGTCTGTTTTTCCTAATGTTGGAGGAGCAGCTTGTCAAAGTGGAGATGTTTAAATACCTCCTGGTCTAAATGTAACTGTGTGATTCTATTAACAACATAACCAAAACACATCATGGGTTAATTCCATTATATGTTAATATAATTTTCAAATATAGTATAGCATAGTTTGGAGAATCTAGAAATTTAACTGTTGAAAATATGTTCTATTTTACAAAAAAACTGACTTGGTTAATGACATCTGGTTATACTGTATTTGCTTGATAGGCAGCATTTAACAGAAATCGGTTTTGTCTTTAAGAATGAGCATTCTCAAGGAGAAAAAATGAGCTGAAAATGTAATTATTCTTTTTGGGATTTAATAAGTTATAAAAATGTTAATTTCTTCATTTTTTGTTTTTGTAAACACTTAAAAAGCAATTGGCCTTAAGGGTAAAGTTATGCACAAGAGATATGTACATTAGGTGTATGCTGGACTAACATAAAACATTTCTAAATCAAGTTCCTCTTTACTGCAGAATTGCCACATTTCTCATTGTTAACTGGAATATTTTTTTCTTAATCTCTGTTATACTATAGTTATATAACCACAGTATATCTGGTCACTTTATACATTTTTAAAGAAAGTAGACCTGGAGGGAGTGGACTGAAGACCATTGTGTTGATAATTAACAGTATTGTCAAAGTCGGCAAATTTCTTTCTTTCTTGAGGAAACTGAAGTTAACTGGCCAGCAGGAAGCATTAGTTTAAACAACGGATATTGGCAGTCTTAAAGAAACTACCTAGTTATTAGGTTGAATATGGTGCTGTTATTTTGGAAGAGCCAACCAGGTGTCATATTGGGATGAATTGACATTAGTATAATCTTACAATCTGTCCCTTTAAGATCGAGCCAGATATATTTATGCCATTACGTGGAATCTCTAGAAGTTTTATGTGAATTTTATGAGAAGCACATCTTTTGTGTTATACATAGTTTACTTAACTTTAGTTTATACTTGCATTGTATATCTTGTTCATCTGTAGACATTGTTGTAAGTAAAAAAGTAATCATTACTAAATATGACATTTGTGCAAAAAATTTAGTAGTATAACTCCATATCTGACATTTTATGAAATGTTTCTAAAGAGAGTTGTTTCAAGACAAAGTCTTACATAGAAAGGAGGGGTGAACCTATCTGTACAGCAATAAGTTTTTTTTTTTTTTGGTCACTTTTTAATGACTCTGGTTTATGCATTGTTGTAGTCAGGGGTCTAAAGCTTGGTCCATGGTGTTGCAGTGGGTGAAAGTTTTCACTTCTATGTCTGAGAGCTCCAACTTTTAGTTGGTCACTTAATCTTGCTGTTTCTTGTGCTGAAATTTCCAGTGGGCTTTTTAAAATAGGATTTTATATTGCATAACTGAGTGGCTCTGATCATATAGCTTTTTGCAGTTTGATTTGTTTTGAAATATTTTGATTATTTTCGCATTTGATTTCTGATGATGACATTCAACATGTGCCAAAGTCACTGCTTCTCTTCAGTAGTCATTGTGCTTCCACATGAATGTACTCTTTATTAATTGGCCAGGAAAACATTGGAAATGAAAATGAAAACCCACTGTAGCTCTCTAGGAAAATAGTCTGAATTCCTAGGTTTAACTCATATGGCTGCGGTGATGTGCATTGAAAAAGGGCAGGGTAGCTGGTCTTAAAGATGCACTGTAAGTGTGGAGAAAAAAATTAATTACATTAAATGAAAATAAAATATAGACAAACTATAATCTTTCAAATTCTAATATATATTCAAATATATATATATATAGTGACAGGTAGGGGGCGCTATCACTCCCTTGAACCCTTACACAATATGTCAGACACCAGGTAAAAGTCCAAAAGTTGAATTTATTATAATAATAAAGTGCACAAAGCACCCTCCTCTCCACAATACTCATAAACAAATCAATTCTCCAATAAACAATAATCAATCCTCCTCTCCCAGATACTTTGCCACCCTGCCACCCAGCTCAGCTCGTTTGTCTGGGATTTCCCAGAGTCCTTTATAGTCCTTGACCCGGAAGTGTTGCTCTCCTCTCAGTCCATGTGATTGGTAATACTTCCTGGTCAGATGATAAGTCTTCTTTTTCATCCCGGAAGTACGTCATTTCCTCTGTCCCTGTGACCAGGACGTCCTTCCGGGGTATAGGGCAAATACAAGTCTCTGAGCCTCCCTGCAGCATCCCCTTGTGGCCCCCATGGTATCCAGCAGGGCTGTGAAGGAAAACTCCAATATCCATGATGCCCTGCTGGAATCCGGGGCACCTCCATGCTGCCGGAAGGGCTCCATCTAACGCCATGGGGGATGAACGGCCAGCCATAGTTCACAATATATAAATATATACAGTAATCCCTCGCTATATCTCGCTTCGACTTTCACGGCTTCACTCTATCGTTTAGTTTAGTTTAGTTTACGATGGTCTACTTTAATGACAAATTACGAGAATAAAGTCAACATGTCATCACACTATTACACAGTACCCAGGTACATTACACTGTATTGAAAAGAAATAAAACAAGTACAACTTGGCTTGCAGTATTATCCAGTAGTATAGAAACAGTATTTACACATCTGACCTTTTAAAACTAAAGTTATCTCCAGGCGACAGACGTGACTCCTTTTTTTCGGCAAAAGTTCTTCTGTTCATCATGTTCATCTTTACTTTTAATTCAGTTTCAGAATGCTCTCTGTCCATTTTCACAGCGCGGCATACCTATGCTACCGCCCACTATTTGGTGGTGTAGCAGTGAAAAAGAGCCCTAGTGCAACAAATCTGTGTTTAGCGGTGTAGCAGTGAAAAAGGTCCCCACCTGAACAGTCTCCTGCTGCACCACGTTCCGAACGTCGTTTAGGCAATTTAAACCGGTGTTACGGTATAAGAAAAATCCATATCTTAAAAAAAAATAAAAAACGGTTTTCGGTATGAACCAGTATACTGTCCAGCACTAAATGCTGTAAACTTTACACCCCATTGTCAACAGTTTTATGGGAAATAAGTTGAATTCAAGCTAGTGAATTATTTAAAAATGTACAGATTTGAAATGAATCTTTCAGTTGTCCCTCTGGCTTTGCTGATTAATTCCCACTGAAGTCTTCCACTTTCATGCTGAATTTCAACTTAATTGTTCAGTTGCCTTGACATGCTTGTTTTGCTCTTCTTAATAATGTATTCACCTTATTTGTGAATCTGAGGTAAGAATATAAAGCTCACAGACAGCTTCCTGTCACTGTTACATGGTTTCATTTCAAAAGCTGTACCTGCTATTAATTCTCATTCAAAGGTGGGGGCTATAATTTTCACATTGCTTATACATTCTCTTGTGGTGCTTTTTCTGGCAATGGCAATAAATCATTTACTTTACTAGTAACCCTGATAAAATAAAATTACATCTACACACAGAAGGGTGAGGCCATCGTTTTTTTTGTATCACTCCTCTAATATTTTAGCTCTATAGCCTGATTTTATATTTTTATTTTTTATATTTACAGTTTATATTTTATTTTTGGGTCTTAGTGTTACAGAGCTTCTTTTCAAGGGAAAGAACAAAATACAGCATATAACATATACTAAGCTTAAGAGTTCCTTTACTTTTTAGTTCATCCTTTATGGTAAACATGAGACTTATGGTTTGAATATACCATTTACATAATAAAGATTCCTGAGAATGCAGCTTCTTCAAAATCTTCAGGGTCATTTAACTGTAACTGCCAACAACAGCTGAAGACTCAGTTAATGGCGGGTCTGTCTACCATGTTTTCACTATGAGCACACAGCTCCTGACAAATGGATTAAATCCCCCACCCCTCCCCCAGACCCACACGGTGTGGTTCTTGCCACATCATTTTGAAAATCAAGATTCTTTTTACAGGCATCTGTTGTGAAGCTGGACAATTTTGAAAATTGACAATGCTATGAGTTGCATAGCAACAAGACTGCACTTGTAGCGTTTTTATCTCTTTTGCTTTTAAAATGCATAGTATATTCATACGATGTGCAGTGCTGTTTTTACAATCTATTTTTATTACTTATTTAGGCAAATAATAATGAAAAAACACAGAAACTAAAATATATAACAAGGCAACAGTACATCTGCATTTGTTTTGCCTAAGAATTTTAAATTATACTTAATTACTTTTTTCTTTTAAAACATGATGGACAGAAGGTGTTGTTTCTAAGTCCTGCTTATTTTTAGATGTCAAGTACCCTAAGCACTGTTAATGGAGTATGGGATAAAGGCATTTGTGTTTGTGATTCAAGCATCCATACAAATTGTTAGTCATCCACTGAATAGTGTTCACTGTATTACCAGAAACATAATATTAACTACTGCAATTTATTGGAAGTGTTTGTGGTTAGCGCTGCTGCCTCACAACTCCAAGAGACTGGGATTGAATCCCAGACAGTGACTTTCTGAGCAGAATATTTACATTCCTTTCATCTACATGTGAATTTTCTTTGTGTACCCTGGTTTCTTTCCCATATTGCGTATGTGCTTTGGGTTAATCAGCAACTCCAAACTGGCTTTGAATGAATGAGGGCAAGTTTTTGTATGAGCATGTCCTGAGAGGGAGTGGTGCCTTGCTCTAGGCGTATTCCTACAGACATAGTCTATGGCTATGTGCAGCCCCAGAGAAATGAAGGTCAGAAAATGGGTTTTGCAGCATGCAGGAGGTTGGTACTTGCTCTGGACCGGGTATCATTCATTCACACTTACTGTTTCTAAACATAAATCTCAAGTGTTGTACAAGTCATTTATTATCGATGATAGAGTTAAAGACACTTTTAAACACTTTCTAATGACTCATAATGTTTACAATGCCTTTGTGGGCTGACAGCATGAAAAAGATAATTGTGCATTTTCTATTATGAATATACCAAAGCATTTTAGGTTAATGATTTGGCATAATTAATTAAATTCAAAAGCTATATTACTTACTTCTCCAAACCTGGTGAGGGATTGGCATTGAGATTGAGAGTTCATAGACTTTATTTCATACACTGCTTTACAGGTTTTCACTTTCAACAGCTCCTGCTCTTAACTGGACACTTAAACTTCTTGTTGTTTGCACAGAAATTCCCATTGGGATTTTTAAAATAGTATTTTATAATGTTTGATTTAGTGTTTCTTGCCTTGTGATTTTTGCTGCTTTGTTTGTTTGGAAATGTCTTGGTTATTTTAATGATCTCATACATGTTTAACTTTACTAAAATGACTGTTTGTCAGCGACATTCATTGTTCTTTTTACTAAGCGTAGTCAAGTAATGGGACAGGTAAGTGTGGGAAGTGGTTAAACAAAAAAAATCAGCTTTCGAGGAACAGAGTGAGAGTTCCCAGGTTTAACTTCTGTGACTGCAGAGCTCATAATTGCTGATAACTTACAAAAGGGTGTCTTTTTTTTTAAAAGTGCAGATTTAGTGAATTGTGTATTGTAGATGACCAGGGTTAGTGGTCTTAAAGCAGCCCTCTATGGTATGATATATGATCAAAATAGTTGTGTGTTTTGTTTTTCCTCTCTATGCTTGTATATTTTCATACATATTTATGCTTATGTATATTCTTACAACAAGGGATTTCTTTTTGTCTCACCCAAAACATAGCATATGTGTAGCTTGAGTAATGTCATAAGTTGTGTACTTCAAGTTTATAACTTTCCTGATAATTTTCCACAGTCTGTAGGATGACTGCTAGAGAGAGAATATGTGTGTGTGTGTGTGTACTGTATATATGTACAGTATGTGTATATATAAAAATATGTATGTGTGTATAAAAGACTTTATGACTAACACCTTCCAAGCCCCACCTTATTAATCCACCTCCCCCTTATAACCTCCCCTTCCACCTCCACCCTTCACCTGTTGTATATTGCTTTTGATTCCTATATGTCTAATCATATTTCCCTGATGATGACCCCTCACAGGTTTATGAAAGCTTAGGAATAAAAAAAATATTTTTATCCCTTTGTGGGTCTCCAGTTAAAAATATATGTGTGTTACGTATATTTACATATGTTACAAGTTATACATTATGTAAAATACATTACTTAAAAAATGGAAAAACAACTCTGATTAAATAGTTTTCCAATCTAGGTTAAGGGATTATTATTGAGATTCATCTATCCATTCATTTTCTTTACCTGATTATCAAGGGCAGGGTTGCAGAGCAGCTGGAACCTGTCCCAACAATCATTGGGTGCAGGTGACAAAAAAGAGTTTTCCATACTAGGTGTTGTGCGTCTCTGCTGCTCGCATTGTGAAAAGTGGGGCTGAACGCACTCCAAGGAGACGCAATCGCTTCTCCGACACCCCCTTTTAAACAGTGATACAATGGGAAACGCATACAGTTTATTTATTTATTTACTTTGCTTGATCAGCTGCTGGCTTACTGCTGCTGCCGTGCCGAGTAATTTGTATTTTGCGCAGTGCACTTCTGTAATATCACCTATGTCCATATATTCAATCTCTTTTCGCTTTTATCTTTTCATCAATATCGTATTGAATTTTGATTCCGTGTTTGGAATTGCATCGTGACAACACAATGTATAACTGCCCATGAGTGAATATCGTTTCATTCTCTCTACAAGAAATGTGTCTTACATAACCACGCAGGACTTTTACATTAGCTCTTGTCTCGCGAGGCTTCTGGTCCCAGGCGTGGTTATATCTCTTGGCACGAAGACTTGTCTCTCTGGATGTGAAATTGTCTCTGAGACAATCACGTCTCGTCTCCTTCCAAGACTTTTTTTTATAATGGAGAGATACGGTATATATTTAACTTAAATATTGTGGTTGATGTATATATGTTTATACCAAATGCTTTTTTATATTTCTTCTTATTAATATGTTTACCTTTTTGTCATGGTGCATCTGTATCTCATTACATGTTTATGACTCATGCATAGTTGCTTAAAAAACAGGTCTAAATTTCAGCCTTCCAACAAATGTAACACTAGTTAAAAGACTTTCACAAAATTGCACGTGATTGCTGAAACACATTAAATGTTGGACAGCAGATTAGGCGTGCAGGACCCGCTACATCTTCTTACTTCTTGGCATGGAATGGCAATTTAGTACTGAGGCAGGGGCCAGTGGTTAATGAATAACATACATGACTAAAACAAACATCTGTCCTTGCCCCTCACCCTTACAGTTACAGGAAAAAGGTAGTACATTTAATCTTAATATTTATTTTTTCATTACATCTTTGCTTTATTCATTGTGTATCAAAGTAGCAGGCACATGTTGTGTTGGCCAAGGTAGTTAAATGAGCATTGCTGACGTTGAAAAAGCTCTTTGTAATGGTTAATAATAATAGGAAAATCTGCAAAATATTAAAACACAAAGTTTACAAAAGCTTTCTCATGTCTCACATTTGACTTGACACCCAAGAAGTCTATAAAACTCACCAATCATATGTTAGCCACTAACTTTAGAAAATCTTTCATTAAAACTTGATTTAAGTGTAAATATATAGCTTGTTTCCTTAATGCACCTTGCAAAATCTAGCTGTTTTTATAAATGCCTAGGCCAGCTATGCTGAAGTGTCTATTAGAAATTTGGAAGACCTTAGGGAGTCACAGTGAAAAGTTTTGAAAGCACTGTATTATATCCTTGATTCATCTGTGTCTCATTTATTATAATATAATCTATCATAAAATCATTACAATAAAAGGAGAAAGATGCAAATGTTTATAATGCAAATTTCCTTAACTAAATTTTTTTGCAATCTTGAAATAAACAAAAGTACAAACATTGAAGAATTATTACTGATGTAGGTTATCAAAATTGCTTTCATAAATGATTGTGCACATCCCTGTCTGTTAAATGGAGATCTGTTGTGACATCAGTCATCTTTTTCAAATGACCTCATTTTGGTATCTTGATGAGATGTCCACCAGCTCAGTGCACACTGATTTCACATACTTGCATATTATAATTTTGATTCCTGAAAATAAGCAGACCAAGATAGCATGCATTAATGGCATTCTCTTCCTAGTCATTGTAGCATCACTGCAGCAACTGGGACTGACGTCCGGATGTGTATTTTGGAGAAACCTAGAAAATGTTCTAGCTGGCATTAGATGTACTACAGTGTTTTTCTGCTGATTCGGTAGTCCTGGTGTTCGTCGCTATGGGTAGTGTTTCCAAGAACAACACTGTCCCCCTCCTCTATTGTTTTTCTTCTCCCTCAACCAAGTTAAACTTACCACTGAAATAGCACTTAATGGCACAAACAGAATCCCTTATAATAATCAGAGCTGGTCTAATTGTATGTCTTATTTCCATGACATTTAGTTGTAAATGCCTTCCCAAGTGATGGTAATGGGTTTTCAAAATAGGTACCTTTTTTTTTTTTTTATAACCTTTTCACATGTCCATTTTATTTGTGAAAATGTATTTTCAACAACATAAATGCTCCGCTACACAGTTGGAAATTAAATATGAGCAAATAATGTACACCCACTTTATAACCGATAGGAGGTTAAGTATTTCAAAAAGAATCTATTAATTGTTCTAAGAAATGCTTATTATTCTACTGGTCAATTTTTTGAGGTGACTATGACTTATTGAAAAGCAAGAAGGCTCCATCAGTAGTGGTCAAACAGTGGCCCTCAGAGTAACGTCTTGAACTGCTTACAGTGCAGATTCATGCAGTTACAAAAAATACATTTACAGGTTGTTCTAGCTTTTGGAAAAGTGTCATCTGAGTACTGAATGCCTATTTAGCTGCACTTACTAAATGATATAAAAATCATCAAGAAATACAGAACTGTACAAATATAGATATAATTTTGCCATAGTGTAGGTCAAACATTTGATGAACGCTGAAAAATTATTCTTAAACTTTATTAATAGATTAAATACTTCTTAGGATAATTATGATGTAATGCATTTTGATCTGTTACATTTTTTTCATTAAATGTCTCATCTGGTCGTTTTGTTCTGTTGCCATTTTGTATTAAATTTAATGACCCTGTTCGATGGCGCAAAGTACTTTCAGTATTATGAACACAAACATATGGGGATTGGAGTTTGTCAGATGTATAAAGAACTTGTCATTTTATGAATGCAGGAGTTCATTGTTCTGTAGTGACATGTGATGGCATGTCTTCAGATGCAGCACAAGACCAAAAATAATGTTACATCTCAGTGACACAATTCACTTTTTTCTATATATTGTAAAAACACATAAAGTTTAGTCTCACTGAGCTAACTGCCTCAAAGCACATTTATGCCACAGCAGGCAGCCACACGATTATTCAGTAAGAAACAGGCAACATTTCTAAGTTGAGTTCTGAAATATTCTCTGCCAGGGATATATGCCTTCCTGTTTTATTCTATCAAAGTCATTACTTAACTGTATTATTTTTCTAAGAAGGCTCATTATGTCACCTTGCTATCTCAAATGCAGCAGCTATAGATTGTGGTGGTTACTAGTGTAAGCCAGTTATAATTTTTTGCAGACGCTTATGTTGGTAAGCAATATGATATGGGATATTCTTTGAATTTTTGGAATATATGTTACGAGACAAAGTGGCATCAATTATTTTTGTTTTACAATGTGAAGCTAGGATGTATTCTTTGTAGTCCATTTATGTGATAGTGATCAGCTGCTTTCCTTTTAAACCAGATATTTTGTGTATTTATTTGTCATTGGCTAGCAATTACAGTGGTGACATGTAAGGATAAGGTGTTTAATGTTGTGTGGATAGTTGACAGGTAAAGCAGATAGGAGAGCAATTCTGAAAAGCTGAATTTCTTGCCTAGCATTGTTTTGTAAAAAGAGGGGTGAAGCCCAGGTCAAATTCTTCATCTGGTATGGTGTTAACAGATGAGGCTGTAGCTCAGAGGCAAATCCTATTTGAATACATGCTGCCTGCTGATCTTTAGGTTCAGATAGTCTGCAGAGTACTAGGAAGACTTAATGAGCAGTTACAAAACCATACAGAATGGCACTGACTTGCTATTTTTAACAATAATGAGCAGTCCTTACTTGTGGAGTTCTCTGAAATGGTGCTTTACGCCCAGCTCTGACTAGCCGCTCCTGTTCATGTTGTTCTTTTTCTTTATTTCTTAGTTTTGTAGTTAGTTGCTTTTTTTCTGCATTACATTTAAGGCATTAATGGTTTATAATATTCATTTGTAAACAGTGTTACATACAGGAGCATGACATAAAATTAAATTGACCACATTTTACTTAATGCCATATGTTAAAGTTTAGTACAGAAAGGTTATACACCTTGGACAGTAACCATCATTAAGTGATGTGAGATTTTTGTTTATGGTCTAGCACATAGTAATAAAATATTAATCTGAGTGTATCCTAAAGACTAGTCTTCAGTCCTTGGTGGTGGTTTTATGCAAGCTACTTTTTGCTGCCTACCATTATTGTTGCTATTATCTTTTTGAGAAAAAGCCTCACAATTGCTGTGACTTACTGTAAACCTGTAAGGTGATGACACATCTTCTTTCTAGTGCCATGTTACGCAAACTAGCTCTTGGCTGATTGATGTCTTTCATGATCTGCTAGTGAAAGGTGTGATTTCTGGAAATCTTCACTTATTTTATCAGGAACTTGTCTTTTATGAATAAAACTCATTTATAAAGCAGTCCAGTACAAATAGAGGTAAATTTCAGTCTTTATTTAATCTGTTATAATGCACAGCAGAACACCTTACATTCCATGAAACCTAGAGCCAGTCAGTCTCAGCCTCAGGTAAAACTGAAGGGCTTACTAGGAATCTAAGAGCTAATTTAAGCCATTGAGCGTGCTTTTGCCTTGAGGGTTTTATTTTTCTGCAAAAATTATTTTGCCATCTGTTGGACCAAGATGTTGTTAATAATCTTCAGCATTCTGACTACAATGATTCTTACCCTGTCCCTTTGTAATTTAAATGTTTGCTTCTCATGTAGCCATAAACAAATATAAACAAAATGCAGCATTTCATTTTTGTCAGCTACAGTATATAATCACACCAGCTTTATGGCAACCAATTGACGAAAAACACTGCTCACTTTTACATGGCAAGTTTGATTTTTGTGGATAGCTGTCATTTTAAAGTAGCCTAGGGGATTAACTCTCTGGAACATGGTTGCAGTGCATTTAAAGATAGCTTTTTTCCCTTTATATAAATAAAAGACAGATTTTCTTCCAAGAAAGGAAGCAAATTACTACATCACACCACAAAAGCCAATGAGACAGGAGTGGTTTTTAAGGGAAAATATTTTTTGAATTAAATACAGTGTACTCGCCCAAGGATAGATAACTGCCTGTACTGCAGACCCTGTTTAAAAAAGAATACCATGCAGCTTGTATAATTATTGTGCTATTGCCATATGAAACCAATTTTAAAGTCCTAATAAAATGGTTAAAATAGAGAACACGGTGAAGGTTTCTGGGAAACTACAAAAGTTGCTTGAACTGTTTCAGTCTGAAGATTTTACAGACAGACTGGCTGAGGCACATACTTGTTTGATATAAGATGTGACTGCTGATATGCTGTGAGTGAGTGCTGTGATGGACTGGCATTCCATTTAGGGTGGATTCCTGCTTTGTGCCCTGCTCTGTTGGGATTGTTGCCATTTTCCTCATGATTTTGTAATGGAAATTGTGGGTTCAGAAAACTGGATAGGGGTAAGTGCTAATGTGTAGTGGTGTTAACTTAGGGCACCCAGTGATAAGGTAATTAGTAAGTGGATTTAGAAAGTTAGCGTGGATGCATGTTTTTGGCACTAAAGCATTAAACCACCTGTCTCTTTGGTAGGCCTCTCAAGCCATGTCAGGGTACTGAAAGTAGGCAGAGCAAGACTCACCTCTAAAATTAACAGCAATTTATATAGGCAATTTGTTTTACCCTTAATACAGTTAGCCAGGATGAGTATGAGATCCATTCCCAGGCAGGAGGACAAGATATGGAAACAATGTTGGAAAGCTCCTAAAATTGGATATTTTATTTTATCCCCATCTGTTAGATGGCAGCATTCCAGGACTACGTAGCCATATGAAACCCAACAGGGCATGATGGGAATTGTAGTTCTGAGAGTCAGCCATGCAAGGTTGTGTGAATCGCTAGGGGGTACAGCAGGGAATCGTGATCCTTACTATTCAGGACTTGGAAGTGCTTCCTTCAGGCTATGCCCTGGCACTGGAAGTACTCTTGGGTCCTACATAAAAGGAAGCCATCTGTCATCCTCCGGTAAGTCAGAGCCGGGAAGAAATAAGGTAGGCAACATTTGCTGGAAGGGAGGACGGACGGACGGACGGACAAACAGAGAGGAAATGGAAGGAGAAAGAAGAAATGTATACTGTGTACTTCTGCTTGTGTGACCAAAAAGAAACCTGTTCTGAGGTATCATTCTATATAAAAGCGGTCGGGATTGTCCTTCCGTCCCGTGAGTGCTATGCAGGTGCGGAGTTTCACACATGCCCCGTCCATTTTGCAATGCACGATAGGATTTGTAGTTTCGTTTTTCCAGGTAAAAGATGATTTTCTACTCCAGACTGGGTGATATCATCTTCTTCTTTCTTACTATATAAAAGCGGTCGGGATTGTCCTTCCGTCCCGTGAGTGGAAAGCGTAGTGGTATTCCGCATCTCACAGACTTACTACTTGCAGCTTGCGGTACGAGGCGACATGATGTGAGCAGAGTTCTGGTGCTCCCATTGTTCCCTTGCTTTTGTGCATGATGCGCTGGAAAAATAGACAATTATGTCTCTGGAAATAATTAATGTTGATGGAGTACAAATGCCTCACTGCGTAGTAAATATCAGGGGGGTTCAAAAGGGCGACCTCAATATAGAAAAAAAGTTTAAATTTCATCACAAAAATAACAGAAACTACGAGTATTAAAGTAATACCCCTCAAATGCAATATAACCAAATTAATGAGTTTGTCTAAAATATCGAATTGATCTACATATTGAATTGCCTTAAGAAGTGGTCAACTTAAAAGTCAGTCGCCTTAAAAGGTGGGTCAGCCTAGTTTTATAATAAACGCCTCTGTTTTTGAACCCTTGACTTTCTGTATTAGTTGTTTTATTTACAGTATATAAAATTATATAAAATAAAATATATGGCTGTAGAACATTCTAATAAAGGCCTCTGCTCAGCATAGGACCACAGTATCACAAAAGTTGGTACTGTTTTGCAGAATATTACTGGCATAACGCTTTCATCCTTTCAGGGCATAATTTATGTAACAAACACTGCTTTAGAAAGGCAAATAATAATTGCTCGACTTATGGCCATTTTACACAGTCACTCTTCACTTTCATTAGGAAATGGTACTGAATAAATTAGTACTCTTGCCGTTAGGGACAGTTTTTATCCACAAGCCATAAGGTTACTAACCTGCATGTTTCTTATGTACATATTATATCTATGTGTTGCACTTTTTGTCTGTTGTTGGTATTGTACTATTGATGGCTGTCATTTTGCTATGTTCACATAACAATGAACTTGTACTTTAATACAGTGGAACCTCAGTTCATGACCATAATTCATTCCAAAACTCTGGTTGTAACCCTAATTGGTCGTGAACCGAAGTAATTTTCCCCATAGTATTGTATGTAAATACAATTAATCCGTCCCAGACCATACGAACTGTATGTAAATATATATTTTTTAAGATTTTTATGTACAAATATAGTTAATTATACCACAGAATGCACAGCGTAATAGTAAACTAAATGTAAAAACATTGAATAACACTGAGAAAACCTTGAACAACAGAGAAAACTAACACTGCAAGAGTTCGCTCTGTAGCGCTACGAACCGCTCACTAAAAACACTTTTTTAATGAGTTTCAAGCACAGAGAAAAAAATTAACATTTGAAAAATCCGTAATTTAATAAACCACCAAGAAAAGTAAAATTGCAACAATGCACACTACAAACCGATCACTGTAAACAGAAGTGAAGTGGAGGTTAACATCCAATAGAAAAAAGTCTTCATTAAATACAGCAAGGTTAAAACAATGCTCGGATCTGTCACTGTAAAAACAAGCCTGGTGCATTCTTTAACGGTCTTCTCGGCCTTGTGTGTCCAGCCCTCTCTCTCTGGCTTGCGCTCTCTCGCGTGTGTGTGTCTGTATGTATGTGTTGCATGCTCTGTCTCTCTCTCCCTCATGCACAGGGAGAGATTGAACATGTGCGGAAATCATTGGTGCGCACAAACCTAAAGGGAAACTGGCTTGTTCATATACCGAGTGTGTGATCGTGAACAGATGCAAAAGTTTGGCCAACTTTTTGGTTGTAAACCAATTTGTACGTGTTCATGAACCGAGGTTCCACTGTAACTTGAAAGGGATAAATTAAGTAACTCCAATTTCCAGCAGCTGTAAAACTCCCAACAGCCAGATTCACAATCTTCTGATTTTCAGTTTGCATAACAGCAGTAAAGACATTGTATAAAGCACTTCATAAACGTGACTGTTACCCCTCAAATAAACTGTGTTTAACACACATTAAGCATAATGTTGAAGGAGCATTGCTATACCTTCTTTATTTGTACTGGTTCCTCTTGACAAATGCATCACCATGCTGCACTGAGGAAGGGGCAGAGGGTGGTAAGAAATTGTCATTTTTCAACTTTTTGGCAAAGAACGTGTACCTAAGATATTAAGCCAAGCCGCATGGAAGGATAAAAATACTGATTTTTCCTAACAAAACATTCGATGAGCGACAGCCTGCTTCTTACTGTCATCCCCCATCCCCACCAGCAGCAAAAGTGAAGTGGATAGTTTGTAGCAACCTTCATGTATTGAAAAAGAAACTTCAAATTTTCATTTAACCATTCTGATTATGTTGGCCAGACGACCTCTAGGAAATACCACAAGTTTCAAATTTTATAGCCTGTTGTCTGTTGCTTGGTATAGCATATATTTCAGTGGAGAAGAAGTTCATCACTCCTGAATGATGCTAGCAATATAATAAAAAGAAGCAATCTGTGGCCTTAGGAGGCTTGCAGTATGAGAAATCTGCCACAGGCTGCGGTTAAATTCAGGAAAATTAGCACTGTGACCCTGTAGTTTATAAAAGTGAGTTCTGAAATTGGCTGTCTGGGTGCATACAATCATAAATGATGAACATCAAGAAAGTGATACAGTATATAAAAGAATAAATTTACTATTTGCAGTGCATTTATTAATTAAGGTGTGCTCAGAGCTTTCAAAATGTTTCATATCGTCTTTGAACATTTTTAACATTGTAAATACTCTCATTTGCAGTTAAGGTGTCCCCTGAAAGGAGTTAAATCATTGATTTATTTTACAGTTTGCATTCCAGGTCTCAATCAGTGCTTCTCTTTCTACAGCACCATTATGCTTTATTTGTTCAATCTGCCCTTATTTGGCACAGTGCTAAGAGGAACCAATTCCTATCCTGGCAACATTGGTGCAATATGAATGCATGCTTTCTATAAATTGCAACATCCATCTCAAACTTCCAATTATCTGGAGATGACATTCAGCCTAACAGCAAGGCATTGTACTGTAGAAGACAAGTCCCTGAAGGAATCTTAGGCTAAAAGTGAGAGTACATATAAAGTCCAAGCAGAGGGCATCTCAATTTGCAAAGTGGTTATATTAATTTAATATTAATTAATTTGTTTAATTCTGTTACAAGCTTTTTGAACCATTTTCATGTATTTCCTCTATGTTGTCTAGTGACTAGCTTTCAGATTAAACTAATATTTTAGCCACTTGTCCTTAAAAAGCCTCCATTTTCTACATGTGAACACTCTGAGTTATAAAGGATGAGGAGCATAGGTTGATTAGTTACTGTGGTTTATCCGAGCATTCTTAGTGATGCATTTGATGATTTTGGGATAGTGTGTGGCTTACAGCAACTCTAAAATTGAAATAGACAGCTTTAGAAAATGCCTGGAAGGATTTTAGTGTATATAAATAAAGCATTTTTCTTTTGTAGCCACAGTTCTAAATAAATTGCAGAACTGTTCCTTAGCAAGAACATTAGAGAAGTAGATGTAATAGTGGGCCATTGGAACAAGAACCTATGCAAACCATGGAAGGGCAAGATGTGTTTAAAACTGTTAATATGACAGCAGAGGATAGTGAATGTAACACATTAACTATTATTCATAAAACTAACACAAAAGCCTATGCATTATAGAAGCTTTTATTAGTATTCTCAGTGCAAATCTGTTTTATTCTGTATTAAGAGCGGCCCGAGCAGATGGATTGTTGATATTTGAAGCTACATTAGTAACTCAGATTAAATGTTGTCTGTTATCTGAGGTGTAATGCAATGTCTGAATCTGGTCTGGTCAGGATGAATTAATTTTTGAATAACAATTTGCAATCTGTGCACAAGTGCTGTTGCTGGTAATTTAATATTGGTATTCATAAGAAGGAGTGGAATGAAAATTTGGCAGAACATCGAGTGTTTGTCATGCTTCAGTAAAAGAATGATCACTGCCATTTTGACGTTTGGATGCAAGTGTTTCCAAGTGACAACTGCTTGAAGCTTCTGGATGAGCGGGTGTGATGGGTATGGCAAAATGTGAAGAGGAATATATGTGGAATCAGTGCTTTTCCATAATTTTATGTGAAAAGAGCAAGGCTGTACATTTTTTTCTGCATAGATGACATTTTAAGAGGCTGCCTTGCAGTTGGCAAGAATAAAGAGAATATTGCATCAAGAAATGGAAACCTGGGTTTTCTACCTGTGTGATCTTAGGAAATACTGCATTTTTAATTAAGTAATAACCTGTTCATTGAACTGCTTACTTCAGAGTTGTGTTTATTGTTCAGTTTTAACCATGGCTTAAATATAAATGATTAGACAGTTTTGCTGCCTTATAACAGTTTACCATCAGAACAAATAAATGCATAAAAAATCTGTATAAAAATTGAGATCCATGCACATAAGGAAAAAGAAAATGTATGGGAATGGATTAGTACCACAGCAACTTTTTAAATGTGAGCAGAGTGTCTTCCTTTTTGTTGAAAGAGTCCTCTGTGTTATATTTTAAAGAGGCAAAGAGGTGCTAAGACTTGGTTTTATTACCTTCAGGCAAAATTATTGAATTCAACAGTAGTAACTTTTAAGAGCATGTAAAAATGCTGGGTGTTGGTTGAACCAAAATGAAACAGAGATGAACCAGAGTATAGAAAACTGATCAGTTTTACCACCACTGAACCAAAAATTCTGCAACTTCCCCAAGTTTTCAAGTTAAAATTTTCTGTTGGTTTTGTTGCATACTGGAGGGTTTTATTTTTTAATTAAACTTTGGAGCATCGTGCATTTCAACATGAGTCTGTAAAAGTAGACTCTATATGTAACTCTATATGTTGATGGTTAAGACAGCAACAAATTTGGGGAAATTTAACTAGAGGTGTTTTCCACAAAGGAGAAGTTAGGGTAGCTGTTTTCAAGTAACCCTGCATAAAAAATAAAGTATCCATAAATTCATAGGGGAGATAATTATTTAATAATAATTTAATTATTATTTAAAAATAATAAATAAAAACCAGGGTGAAACGTAGAGACTCTTTTTCTTAAGTGTCAGATGCAGATCATAGTATGTTTAAGAATGTGCTGTGCAAAGAAAGCAAGAATTTTGGCATAGGTTTCAAAGGCAAGATGTGGAAAGGATGACAGAGAAAGATGTTGGCACATGAGACCAAGACATGATGGTCCATTCGCGTTAATACTGCGAACTTCAAATTATGTCCGTTGCAAGCTCCTAAAAAGAGTATGCTTATCAGACATCCCAGGCATTATAATCCCAATCAATGATGAAAGCAGGGTTAATTAAAAATGTCAGGGTTAACCCCAGTGTAGTTTCTTGTTTATCTCCTTTCCATATTCCAGGGTTAAATCAACATTCACCTGCCTTTGCACCATTATTGGCCTTTAAGCCAGTGCCTCAGATCGACTATGATCTATGATATATTTTTACAGCACCGATACCAATAAAACAGGTAAATCTATTTAATATTCCAAACAAGCTTCTGAAATTCTTTCGTAAACCTTAAGTTCCAGAGTCTGAGCACCTTGACGATACTTGGCTAAGCTGTAGGTCACAACATAGAGCTTAATTGTTTTTATTTCACTTTAACTATTTGCTTTAATGTGTTATGAGAAATAAGGAACATGCAGACTTCCCACATAATATGTTACTAGTTCAACCAAACTCACATTTACAGGCTCCGGCAGAGATTTTCAAATTCTCTTTATCTTTCTTTTTAAGAACTCTCTCTCCATATCCCTTGTTCATGCCTTGGAGTAGTTAATGCTGTGCTGCACCAGCAGTGATGATACTCTTGGGCACCCTTGCAAACCGATTAAATCAGTTAGCACTATTGTTACAGAGGGTGAATTAAACTGATTTTAGCTGAGAATCTCTCTATTATAAAAAAAAAAAAAGGAAAAGCAGGGCGACGAAGCGTGATCTTCTCGGAAGTTCTTGGAAGACACTTAAAAGACCCGCGAGATGCAAACAATATCAAATAAGAGCATGGCCAGCAAAACACTCAGTCGTGTAAAGGCACGTAACACACACAGGTCCTGTGCTCTCAGCCGATATAAAGCGTATAAGGACAATACGTTCTAGATGAAACGTCAACGACTAAGCAAAGAAGAAAGAGCTGCATGGAGAAAAGAGACCCAAAACATTAGAAAAAGTCGGATTATTTATTAGAGAAACAGAAACAATATTCACTCACGGGCAGTTATACGTTGCGTTGTCACAATGGGTCTCCAAAAACGGAATCAAAATTCAATGTGATTTTGAAGAAAAGGTAACTCCAAATATTGTTTTTAATGAAGCTGTAAAGTAAAAGTGCAAATAATGAAATTAAAACAATTCCAAAAAAAAAAAGCTTTTAAATTTGTATTTCTGATTAACCAAACACAGGGGTTGGCGAGTGAAGCGAGCAGGGGGCAGAGCCCCCTAGTATTAATAAATAGAAAAGAGAAGAATTGCAATAGAAGCATTTGAATTAGGACTGTTAAATGGCTTCTTATGAGTTATTGTATTGGGTGCTCAGTTTACCAATGTAAAATTCTGAGGGAACTCCTTTACCTAATTCAAAGTTGTCAGGGTTACATGCAATCTTGGCAACAAGGCAAGAAACAACTGTAGACAGAAGGATAGCCCATCACATGGCAGCTCCCTCATATTGTACCAGTTTAGATTTACCAATCAATCTAGTCCTTGCATCTTTGAGAGGAAAACCAGAGCATCTTCAGAAAAACCTGCACAGACAAATGGATAATGTGTCAGAATCACTCTCTCACTCACTCATTCATTCATTTGATGCCTAGTCTCTGGAGTCATAAAGCAACAATTGTGACCGTCCCACAGTTGTTTAGTGTTTAAATAAGTACAACTGTTTAAAAATAAATTGCATACCATTCAAATTTAATAATTTTCAAGCTGAAGACATCAATTTCTGGTTAGATTAAATCTTCAAATGGTCATAACAGTTTTTCTGTCACTTTAAGATAAATAATCTAATTATCTGTCAAGTCGTAATTGACAATATATTTCCTATTTCAGTGCCTTCAAGAAATGATTCTTTCTTTGGCTTTAAACGTGTGTAAGCTTTATGAATTTATAGAAAACCCAACATTTCCTAACATTGTAATGAATAATGCAATATTAGATATGCATGTTATTTTGTGAAATCTGTTTTTCCCTATCAAGGAGCTTTTAGTAATATATTAAGACTTATGTCCCTGAACATCTAATTTCCATAGATTTACCATCTGTGCAAACACTGTGGCAGTCCTCATGTCTCAGGGAATGTCATGATTGGGTATTATAGCTTAGCTGCAACAGCTATTGCATGTTTTTATGTCTGGCATTCTTTATGGAAATGAGGGACTCGGCTGAAGAGAAAAATGGTTTTATGATTGTGGTGACATAGATTATTTTTAATATATGTAACACTAGAAGAAGTACTTGCCGTTGCCTAGGATTAAATTATACCATATGTGCAAACCTTGACAGGGGTTTCTCACAATGTGTTCTTAATTTCTTTCTCTTTTTCTTTGTGTTTCTTTGACTATTAATAAAAGTGCCCATAGTGGTGCCTTTAGAGGATCATTTTATTTTTACTAAACACTAAAGAACTGTGCAAATGAAGAATAGTATGGAGCTAAATAATAATTGTCTTTTTTTTTTTTTTTATTTGTGTCCCTCTCTTCAAACACCACCCCACCCCCAAACTATGACTTTTAAGACAAAGTTCACAGGCTATGCAACCATGCTCTGCCAGACTGAGATTTGAAAACTTCACCTCAAACCCTGCTTGGAAAGACAGTGATAATAATGTTAGCAATTTTCTTTTTCTCCTGATTTGAATGTGTAAATATATTAGGACTGAGCAGAACTGCTTTTACTAAATGATTCATTGAGATATATCTTGTGATCAAGTTTGGGCTTGACTATACTGGTTGAGTGTTACTGTATTAATATATACTGCTTGACCTTGTCTACATACACTTTCATGCATGGCTTTTAGGACATTGCTGTTTTAATTTGGCTCAGTTGTTTTGGGGATTTTGCTGGTTCACATTTATGAGAACAAGCCATTCATTTCCTGAGTATATATTGTCACATGATGATCTCTGTTTGGGTTGTTTGTTGTGTACAGCAATGCGCTGTATCAGTGCATGCTCCCTTCCTCCTCCTCCTCCTCCTCCCCCTGGTACTGTTGCCCTAGAGTTAAATAACTTGTCTTTCAGCTCTTATATACTCTATCTAGGTATGTTACTTTTTACTAACTTTGCAAAATAAACTTTAAGCTTCTTGTTTGTTTGTGAAAACGTCTAAGTTGGGCTAGACTTGTATGCTATATCCCCAGAGTCTCTTAGGATTAATTCAGTGCGTCTTGTGTAAGGTCTTTAGGTTTTGTGTGCTCAGACTGACAGTGTTGACACATAAATAAAGATGAATAATACTCGGAAACCATGCTAGATTTTGCTGTAGAAGATTGCCCACTCAGGTCTCCTGGATTATATATATATACTAGTGTTTTGTTTTTTTTTTTTGCTGGCTCATTTTCCACCCAGAAACATTTGACTTTCTGAGCTTTTTCAGATTATGCAGAAGATGACTAAATTAGTTCTCACAGAATTATATTCACCCAGTAAAGATAAGGGTCTTCTCATCATATCCAAAACTCCCCCTTGCACCTACTTTCAGGTACTCTGTAACAAATAATGCGCAGTTTCCTTCACTTTTCTAAATGGATGCATGCATGCCTGATGGGCCCTGTGAGTTGTTTTGATTACTGAATCTGGAAAATACCCCCAGAGCTCTTGGTCCTGTGACAGACTGAAAATTGGAGAGTGGATTCTTGCAGAAAAGCTTTGTTTAGGATGACAGGAAATCATGGTCACATCTTTCTTTAATTGACCAAATAGGCCAGGTGTGCTTGGCTTTGTTTGTGCAGCTATTCTGCAAGTGCACCCATGTATGACTCTTGATACAAGATAATGGATAAACTGGTTGTGCTTTTGTATTTTTTCACTCCTGCGCGTAAGCTCTCTGCTGCTTGTGGACTTGATCAAATGTGCACAGCTGCGTGTGGTGCATTGTTAAAAACAAATATGTCATCTAGCCTCAAATTAAACCAATTTGATTCTCCCATGTGTCCTTGCCTCTTGCGGATAATCCCTTCTGTGATGCGCTCTCCCTTCTTGTTGGCTCTGTATGCCCAGAATATGAATTGCACAAAGCAATGTGTACCTTTTTCCTATTAACTGAGTAACATTTTCCCCATCTTTTTGTAAAAGTATATATAATATCATGCTTTGTTTGCTAGATAGACCATTTTCTTTGTGTGTGTGTGTGTTTGTAAGCACCCCTATCATCAGCCACAGTCAAGTATGAGGTGCAACAAAGTTCAGCAGTGCAGCACAGAAATTAATTTCTATTAAGAGTATGTTGCTGCTGTCCATACAGTTTCTCCTCCCATTTTTCTAATAGCTTGTCTTGTTTGCAGTTGTGTGGGTGCTTTATTTATTTACTTTTATTTGTTTTGCTGAAATTAAACTTTGTGGTTGGCACAGTGACGCAGTGGTTAGTGCTGCAGCTTCATATCTCCAAAGTCTTGGATGTGAAAACCTGCCCAGAGACTGCTAGTGTATCCGTGTTGGTCTATTTCCAATATCCCAGCAATGTTCAGGTTAATTTAATTGGTGACTTCAGATTGTGCTGTTCAGAGTGAGTATGAAAATGTTTGCCAGCTGCCATACAAGGACTTGAGCCAATCCAGGGCTGGTTCCTACCTTTTGTTCAGTGCTGATGGAATAGGAAGCACCTCCTTGGAACACTTAACTGAATTAGATGATTGGAATATGTATAAATGAATTAAAGGAATACTCCAACCAAAAATGATGTGGGGGTATGGAGGAATCTTTTGACATTGAATACTGTTCTGTCAGAAACACTGTTATCTCTTGTGAAAAATCAGCCCAGACACAGACTCCAGATGTCGAAAGAACACCCGTTTATTGCACTCAACATGCACAGTGCACAAAACACCACAATATAGCTCACAGACCCTTTTGTATTTCTTTTCTTCAGCCACCTCTATTCCTCCTGTTGCAAGCTCTGTCCTCTTCCACCTGACTTCGGCTCCCCAAATAGAGTGAGGCAGCCCCTTTTATGGCACTCCCAGATGTGCTCCAGGTGCTCCCTGATGATCTTTTGGCAGCACTTTCTAGTGTGGTGGAAGTGCTGCCCTTGCACCCGGAAGCACTCCGGGCGTATCTGGTTCCTGTTCCGGCAGCACTTCCTGGTGTGGCGGAAGTGCTGCAGTCCATATCTCGGGAACCTTCCAGGTACCCCGGGGGGCTGCCCTTTTACGCCCAGGGGAATATTTTGCCCCTCTCCCGGTTCTATATTGTTCAAGGCATCCCAGTCTGGCAAGGTCCCTGGTCGTTTGCCACACTCAGTTCTCCATGAAAATATGATATAGAATTTTTTTCACCCATTACCTCAGTCTACAATGGGGTAAATACTGAAAATTATTTTTGGATGGAGATTTTCTTTAAGCTTTGCATGGTTATCCTCGGCCCATCTCTGCAACTGTTAACAAAAAGGTTATTTTTTATTTTGTATTTTTTTGTGGCTTATTGTTTATGGATCTACATGGCTCCTTTGGAAAATTAGTGGTTTTAACATGTTTCAGCTTTACCTGTATATTAATTTTACAGCTTTTAGTCCTACAGTCAGATTTCAATTTTTATGATTTAAATAAAATTCAACATTTTACAAAAAAGGATCTTGCTCCAGGGTGACATAATGACATAGTACTACTTCTTAGCTTTAGCTTGAGCAGCATGGGCTCAAATCCTGGTCCATACACTGTCTGTGTGGAATGTGCATATTCTTCCCATGTTCATGAGGATGCTCATACTCCGGCATGTGGGCTTCCTTCCACATCCCAAAGACATGCAGACTAGATTGATTGATGATACCAAATTTGGTTGGTGTTAAGTCTGTGTAAATTGTGAGTTTGTCCTGATCTGCATTCCATCCATAGTTTGGACCTTTTATTATTAAATTATTTTTTGGTAATGAATGTGTAAATGGATGGTGCTCGTAAATGCTTTTTGCACAACTAAAGACTGGGAGAGATTATACGTATCTAATAAAGAACTAATAATTAAGTTTTACTTAAGCCTTGTAATGTCTGGCACTTCAACATTACACTGTAATAAAGTAATTAACATGAGATTCCTAATGTCAAGCTGCAGATGGATGTAATCTTTATAATTGGTTCCTCAAAGCCTAATTATAAATAATTAATATTTTTAAACAAAAATATATTACCTCTTGTATGAACTGTCTGCAGACATTTTACATTTACATTTTGCCAATTGTTTCGTCAGACTGATTTTAGAGATAGCCAGCCAGAGTTTCATGCTTACTTTCTGAAAAATTGCCTGCATGATGTCAACTTCTGCATTTACTCATATAATTCCAAAAAAAGATAAATATCTTTAAATATCAAGCATAATTGAATGGATAACCTGGATGAAGTTATGGCAAAATTTTAAAAATTAAATATTGTAGTATTCTTCACCTATTGCAAAGACTGAGCTATATTGAAAATACTGCAGACAAAATAGATTTGAGAGCTCCATATACAAAATCCATTCATCCATGGTTCTGTTATCAAACCCTTTTAATCCCATTTGGATGGAGCACCAATCAATTCTAAGGCACACTACCCATGTTCAACTACACAGACCCGACATATACATTAGGTCCTGTGGGATTAAAACCAAAGTACCCTGAACAGTAGTCACACAGACATGGAGAGACTGCGCAGAAAGTAATTAAAATGAGAAATGTAAACCAGTGTTCATAACTGCACAACTATATTGTTTAATTGACAATGCTGAAAACTGTATTAGTGGTTATAATTTGAGTTTGAACAATATTCTGCTTTTCCTTTTAAATTATATAATACTGGAATTTAAGTAAGTCTGCAGAATGTTTGTGCCCAGTAATTTTTTAGTGTCCTTCAGATTTCATGCCCTTTTCATTTAAGCTTGCTTAATCGCAATTGGAGCTGCTTGGTCAGTAGTGAAGATAGCCAGAGCCATAGGTGGATGAATTCTGTCATTCTGAAATGTGTTCACACACACACACATGCATTCACCGTCCCATACCTTGGGTCTAATTGGTCACCATTTTCCCTGAGAGCCCTTGCTTAGGGTTATGTCCACGCTATTACATTTTCATTTAAAACCAAGTTTTTTAATTAAAACAATCTCCATCTGCACTAGCATTTTCACATCATTTCTGAAAGTATCTCCATCCACACTAACACTACTGAAAATGCACATTACATAATGTTTGCCTACACGGGGCAGGTGCGCATGGGTGGAAAAAGCCTTGATGGGATGATGTTACCGATGGTCACAGGATTTACTGTAATTTGAAAGTGTAGACACCAGTATATCATTTGTCTTTTTATGCAGCATTTACACTGTATAAAATGCAATTTAGAAGCATACAGGTAAGGAACACTACAAACACCACAGAAAGCAATTCTCTATGTATGCTATGGTGGGACATGGTTTCTTTCCATGAAGGCTGACTAGCTGTAAACTTTGATCGATAAGGAAGCAGATCATGTAGGTGAATATCAAAGCAATCATCAAGAAGGATCATCTTTGGCAGTGTGCCACAAAAAGTGGAAACGCAAGGTGAAAAAAAAAATTAAAAAACAAATGTAAACTTTGAATGTGTTACATTGAAGAAAGCCGAGCGATTGTCATAACCACATCAATGCAGTATTCCGTGCAATTCAGTTTATGATGGAAAAAGAAGTAAATGAACGCATCAATTTCCTAGACATATCCATTAATGCCACCCAGATTACAGGTGTTTATCATGAGGAATGTTATGAGGACAAAATATAACACTTTGCTGGAAATCACCCCTCATCGCATAAACAGAGCTGTATTATAACCTTTGTTCAGAAGAGTTCACACCCATTGTAATACCAAGGAAACTAAAAAGGATGAAAATCACTATCTTTTCTAATTGTTTACATCAAATGGCCACCCAAAGACATTCATCAGACAATGCTTACATTGAAGATGCCAGAGACCCCAGCAAATAATCAACTCTAACCTGACTCCCCATCCCACCTGGCACACACTTTATTATCATGGGGTATCATAAGGTACAACACATATCATGTCCAGATCAGGCATCAAAGTACCGCACAAGTCTACAAACACTCTGTGCATTGTCCTTTTTAATGATAAAAGCAGGAAATTGGCAGCAGAGACACAGAATGCCGTTTACAGCATACCTTGTGATTCATGTTCAGCTGTATACGTGGGACAAACATCAAAAATATTTGCCAAATGTATTCAGGAACATCACAATGCAGTCAGAAGAAAGGGCCCACGGTCTCTGATTTTCACACATACAAGTTCGACTGGACACCTATTTAAATGGGACATTTGGACATGAACCCAGAATATGCAGGCTTCAAAAGAAGAACATGATTTTATGGCCAACACACTCTAAAACCCACCTCATCAATCCCCCCCATCCACATACAGCTACCCTCCCCTCATTATTTACTGTATATTGCATTGAATTCCTGTAAGTCTAATCATGTTCCTTTGGTGATGATGATTCCTGAAAGCTTAGGAATAAAAAATTGTTTTAAGGTACATGATTCATTTTCTCTCTTTGTGGATTTCCAGCTACAAATATAAAAACTGTATCACAGACTTTCTACCTTTAGTAGAGTTTATATTAATATTCAGTTTATAGAACAATTAGCACTGCAGGAGTTTAATCCCAGTATCATTAATTTTGTACTTGTCACAGTCACATTTGTAAGAGTGGCTCATAATAAGTTGATGACTATTTTAAAATGGTGTCAAATCTTCTTATATAATAGGCTACCTTGGCTGTCCGTTTGTCTGTCCAGGATTGTAAATTACCTGTAACTCTCAAACCATTTGACCTATTGACCTGAAATTTGGTACACATATACTACATGACGTCTACTATTAGCTTTTGGGGTGATGATTGACCTCCAGGGTTATTCCTCTTTTTATTTTTATTTTATTGTAGAATCAACACTCGGCAGCGGCCAGCAAGGCAGCCGTGTGGCACATGAATACTACGGGTGCCATTCTTATTCCCTACTACCTTCTCCGTCACTTCCTCTACCTCTTCATATCTTAAATCATTCTTGAGGCAGATTAAAGACTTAAGTGCCAGCTTAAGTGAAACATTAAGGAAAACATACTAAGTAATTGCAACACACACACTGGCTTAATCAGTTTTAATGCAAAAAGATGCCGCCGAAAGAAGTGAAGAAGCAGGCCGCTATGGTGGAGAAAAGAAGAGCTGCTCAGGAAGCAGCAAGCACATCAACCTCTGAGCAAATGAATGCTAAACTTACAGAGAAATAGTTTGAAAACTATGAATGCTCAAGTCAAGTGTATTCACTGCACGTTATCATGAAGTTCGCCGTTACTGGTAATTAATAATACTGAACACTTAAGAGGCCGGGTAAATTCTATCTAAATCTTTGTTACTTGTTTTTGTCATTTATGCAGTCAACTTGCTGTTGTGTTATAATTCAGAATTTTTTAAAGAACTGCACATCAGTGCCTTATCAGTGCTTTCTACTTGGCATACCTGTCCAGAAACTTTGTATAGGGCAAGAAAAATAAGATAATCAATGACAATTGAAGTTTTGTGATAGATTCTTGAAAAAGCAAGAATGTTTACAGTACATGTCTTCTACAGTTTGTACGGAGTAAGCTTGCTGTTTCTCAAAAGAGGTTATTCTGTTTTTGCATAATGTGGTGTGAAACTGGGCCCATGCAAGCTGTAATGTGATTGCTAGTGTGTAACGCTCTATTGAAAAGCTTTTTACATTTATTTTAAGAAATAATAAATCACAAGATGAAGTAAAGTTTTATCGAAAAGAGCTTTTTAAATTTGAAAACACTTTGATTTTTGTCTGACAGTAAACTGACACACATCACATTTATGATGTGGAGCACTTCACTTTAATCTTCTGAAAATTGTAAGATTAGTATGGTCCTCTTAAATAATAAATGACTGCATGTTTAATTTCTTTGGATCACTCCAGCATCAGTTTTACTTCAGCCCAGTATACTGTATGCTGGCCCTAAATAAGGAATTTAATCGTGTTAAATTTCTAATGATGATTAATTTAAAGGAATAATTTTCGTAACATTTTAAATCTGGTGAAAAGTTTAAATTGAAAAAGATATGTTTGCTTACTTGCATATCCTTTAAGCACTCTTAGAATTAACTAAGTAGATGAGTCTGGTCCTAAACCTCACTTTAATTTATTTGCATTTATTTATTTAAAATGTAGTAGCTTTATTCTGTGAAGTTTCTTAAATATATGATGAATAGGCGAGTGGTTGGACAACACTGTTGTGCCCTACTATGTGGATGGTCCATAAATGAACAGTAACTTTCTGTTTTGCAGTCTATTAATGCTTGGAAGGGATGAGAGTCAGAGGTAGGGCTTCAGGCATGGTCTTGGGTCTTTGTCCTGGTCATTTCACTGTGATCTTGGTATGGAAAAAGACAACATTTAAGTAGCATTTAAATCCTTTCCTAGCACACATTTCAAATCAGTTGCTGAAACAACACACTAAGCTCTTGCATTTGACAAGTCTTAACAGTTTCTTTAGCAACCTTGACATCTTTTTCTGCTGTAGAATTCTTACCAAGCTGTTCCCCATTCAGGTGACTGTTTTTTAATAGTCTTTAACTGTCAGTGAGGAAAGCTGTAAGAACACGCAGACTCACACATGAGCACAACAGGGTGGGTTCTGAAGGATTATTTAACTTTGACTAACTCAGTAATTCACATTTAACTTTAATATATGTGGCTTGTCTGACTTAAACCTCATGCTGCTGGAGAAGATTCTTCTACAGATTAATCTTTGCACCTTTAAACTATGTGGTAAATGCTTTTATGATGTTATTAGTATATACTTGTACATAATTAATGCATCCTTTTATTATGGGCAAAGTTAATAAACAAAGAAACAGGGAAAAAAACCAACCCAAAATATGTACTGTATATAGCAATGTTGACTTCTGGAAGTGTCAAATTTTAACTTTCCATTATGTTTATTGCTTAATGGATGTTATACAATAGTCTGCTTGCCTGAACTCTTTGCTTCTTCCATAAGCAAATATCGGCCTTTTAAAATTTCTTTGAAAGTATTTATTATATATTTTTAAGCCATTGAAAACAGAATACCTTTGTTGTCAATAAAGATAATGAAATTGACTGAAATAAAGCAGTTAAAGTGTACCTACAAAGGGTTATTAGAAATAAAACCAGAAATTCTGTTCTCATTAGACAAACTCAAAAAGATCTCTAAAATAAATAAATAAAATCCTGAAGTCTCAGGAATGTAAAACCAGGTGTCACAAGATGTTCAGGTTTTCTCTTAACAAAGTCCTCTGTTACTTACTCTCTATTGTTCCCTTGAACAAAATGCATAATGTGTAATGCAAAAGTGATAGAGTCAAGTATGTGCCGGGGGCGGGTGTTATATGCTATGGTGCTGAAAATGACTACAAAACCTGTATGAGATTCTTTGTTATTTATTTATTTTTTTTCCTGAGCTGGAAAATTTTCATATTTGCTGAGCAAAGTTACACTATATACTTTTTTCTTTTCTTTGTTTTAAAGAACATTGCAGAAAACTTGTTGCTAGGCAACAACTGCAAAATGTTTGGCTGAAATAGTAGAGATTTAAGTCATAGAAATTTGACTTTATTATTGAAATGGTATTAAACTAGCCTTCATTGTAAGCTCCTTAAAATGAAGAACTGCTGGTAATTTTGATTTTGTTGTTTTGACTAATTTTTTTGTTGCGATGTCCTTAAAGAATTAAAAAAGTGCATGTAAATTTTCAGTTACTTCTTTTTTTGAGAATGGTATGTTCATTAAATAAATTCATATTATCCACCTATAACTTGCTTTCATACTGTATTAGCAGTAACTGTGCACTGATTGATGTTGGTTTTTACACTACCAAGAAGATTTCTCAAAGTATGTTCTGACATATTCTTAACATTCTCTCTTACTTTAAATCTACCATTGGTTTTCATATCACAATAAACATGACAGTGGTTACATCCAGTAAAACCACATTTACAGGTGTGACTAGAAGTAAATACTACATTGTAATTTCCTCATAACCCTGAATATGCTCACTGTAAACAACATGATTCCTCCTCATTCATATTCTCATACTTTCCCAAAGCAATGCAAGTATGAGAAGCTACCTGGTAGTTTCCTCTACCTGATCATATCTTCAGCTCAACAAATGATATAAAAGGGTGACCAACAGAGTCTGAGACAATGTGGTTCATTTAAAATAGAAATTAATCACGGTTCAAGCTGAACAGCTATAGCAGTGATTGGGCAGTCAATATCCTTGTTACTTATTCAAAACAAATATTTGCTTCCAGGGCTGTGGAGTCGGTAGATAAATCCTTCAACTCAGACCCCTTAGTTTCTGGCATTTCTGACTCCGACTCCTCTGTATTTAATATGCTAATGTATTTTCCATGTTGATTGAAGGAAGGCAACATACATGTCATTTAACCACAGAACTACTGGATACTACTACTGTATTGGCCAGTTTAAACAAAAGACAAGATCCCCTGATCACACATCGGGCAATAGCACACACCCAAACCTACATCATTACACTTGTTTACACTCAAATTAACTTGTTAAACACATTATATCTGAAATAAAATGAAAACACTTTTTGTAATGTACCATAATCCAGATTATAATATGTGAATGTCAGGTTGTATAATAGCTCAGCTGAACCTAACACTAGTAGTAACACAACTATGCACTGGACTTTATTCTTACATCAGAGGAATACTTAATTATGATTATTGTTTGTGAAATGGGACATTTGAACTGTATTTTTTTTTTTCATGACAATTTAAATTTATTAGGAGTCTTGCTGACTCCGACCCAGACTCCAGGTACCTAAAATTGTCTCCCACTCCACAGCCCTGCTTGCTTCTTCAAGTGCAGGCTATGTTGCAAAACCAGAGCTATTTATTACTGAGGAGGCAAATCAATCATTAGCCATGTTTCCATTGCAGTTATGGGCAAAAGAGAAGCGACATTTCTGAAACGTTGACAAAACACAAATGTGAATTGTCTGTGTTTCCATTGAGTGATTGTATTGGAATAAAATTGATTAATCCCCTGAAATTAAAAAATGATGACCGATATTATGGGGGTCGGTTCTGTTACTTTAGTTGCGTCTACAATTGCCTGTTTGGATTTATTCGAAGGCGATGAGAACTAGTGAAGACAATAAAGGGAAGGCTAACTTCCTTTAATTTACAGAGGCCACATATCTGGGATTTGTTTGAAATCATCAGCAGTGATTATATTGAGCAACTGTGGGTATAAAATTTAAGGATGAGCAACTCAACATTCGTGGAATTATGTTGTGCAATAGGCCCTTCTGTGTCCCCTTATAAACTGGCTACCTGTGCGGAGTACAGGGTTATTGACGGGACGTTTGGTATGAGCTAACCACCGTTCAGAGGTGTGTATAATGGGGTGTGTCAGGCTATATGCTCCAAACTAATGAGGCAATACATAATTTACCCAATTTCGAAGAGGCACAGCATTTTTTTTTTTTTTTTTGCAATGTAATTACAAGGCACACAAAATACCTCGGGTGTATGGTGAAATTGATAGGTCACAAATACCATGTGCACCAAGTGACGGGTATCGGGATTGTGTTAACAGGAAAGGCTGTGGGCATCTGTTGTTCAACAGTCGGTTGTTGATGACAGATTAATGATCTGGGATATTTACATTGGGTCACCAGGTAGGGCTTATGATGCTGCTGTATTAGCCAAATCACAGGTGTTTGAGCATTCACGTCATGATGTAAATGCGATAAAACGTTTTCCAAGTTCAGTTTTGTGAATCATTGCTTTGTCAAATTGTATGAAAACCCACCTCAAGCGAGCGTCTAAAAAGTTTTGATGTTTTTGAGTTTGTTTTGAAATTCAAGTGTTTCCGTTAACGTGAGTAGTATTCATTAGTCTCGGTGACTAGTTAAGCGAAGAAATGTGCAACTGCTAATAATTTCCCAGCTCTCTCACACTGCACTTATGTTGAAAATATTTGGCGTCGTGAAAAGGTCAGAAACTGAAATTGTACTTGACATAAATTGGTAGCATCAATTCAAGCTGGAAAAAAAAGTGAATTACTTTTTAATGAGATTTTAAGGTCGTTGACAATTAAACCTAAATAGCCTACTTTTTAAATTTCCAGTCTGGTGAAGTGGAGACATTTCTTTTCCTTGAAAGAGCAGGTTTTGGAAGGAAAGAATGCTTGTGAAGTTAATTATGTTTTCAGATGCCCACCCCATGTTCTATCTCCTGTGTCAGCTCTCTATTTAGAAACATTCCTGTATTTTTGAAAGCACGTCAAAAGACTATTTATTGGAAACATATCCTTGCAGGTCAAATGATATATTTATCTTATAAAGTGAATGCAAACTGCAAACAGTTTGATAACATTTTATTCAAAGAGCACTTATATATAACAGCTCGGGAAGATCAATCTAGAAACAGCATATGTCTTGTATGTGCCTTGCCATGCTGGTCATATCACTTTGCATAATCTTATTTACTTGTAATTGGATCATCAGTTTGATTTGCTTTCACATAAAGCTGAATTTGTGTTGCTTATTAAATATTTTTAGGCAATTTCTGTAGTACTTGTATTTATAATTACGACTGTAGTACTAGGTTGAGGTAGTGTGTTAGCCATTATGGATGTATTGAGAAGTTAAGCAAAATGACACCTTTTATTGGCTAACTAGAAAGATTACAGTATGCAAGCTTCATCTTGCCTTAAGAAGGGGCCCTGTGTTGCCTCAAAAGCTTTCATACTGTAATCTTTCTAGCTAGCCAATAAAGGGTGTCATTTTGCTTAACTTTGCAATTGTGAGAAATATTTCCTCATTAATCTATTTGAATCTTTTTGTTTTACGTTTGAATTGTATCATATATCAAAGACGGAGGAGGTTTTTAGAATGCTGATAAAAATTTAATGTTTAACTGCGTGTGTGTGTTCCTTTTTTTTACATAATACACCAGTACCGGTAACATTTTAGATAGATTTTAAAGAAGTTTGTTCTTTAATATCCTTAATTTCATTTCATTATTGACCATTGTTTCACAGTGTACAAATAATTTGTGTATAAGTGTCTATCTATCTATCTATCTATCTATCTATCTATCTATCTATCTATCTATCTATCTATCTATCTATCTATCTATCTATCTATCTATCTATCTATCTATCTATCTATCTATCTATCTAATCCAGTTTAAATGTTTTAAAAGGTAAAGCAAATGTTTTAAAAGGTAAAGCATTCTCTGCAGTAGAAGGTGCCACATAGAAAGTAAGATCAAGCGATGTTTCTTCTTTTTTTTTAATTTATTTTATTGGTTTTATTGAAATCACACAACAATCCATACAAATAAGTCAATTTTTACAAAAATGAGATACAAAACAATTCAACCCCCACCCCTGAGAAAGAGCTATCCAGCAGAGTAAAACTTAAACCTAGTAAAAATAAGAAAATAGATGAATTAATAAATGAATAAAGATAAATAGAGAAGAAAAAGAAAAAAGGGGAGAGAATCTGCTTCCTCAGTGCTTTAAAAGCTTATTCTAAAATGTTTTTGATTAGATCCTGCCAGGTTTTGAAAAAGTTCTGCACAGATCCTCTAAGTATGAATTTGATTTTTCCAGTTTCAAATAGTATATAAGAGATGTTTCTCACCTTACAGTAAAGCACATTCTCTCTCTCACACACACACACACACACACACACACACACACACACACACACACACACACACACACACACACACACTTTGACTCCCTCTCCCCAATAGGCAAATTTCAATCAGCATTCATTCTGCCACTGTCTATGTGGTTTGAGAGAGAGAGAGTTTACTGCACCCCACAGAGAAGTCTCAGTTTTAATGTTCATCTGGGCTTCTGATACAGTTACTGTTACTGTAACTCCCTGTATGTTATATTTACAATTAAAAATTATATACTAGATTACAAGAGTATACAAAAATGTGTAACATAATAATTAATAGAAGAGATAAGTTGAAATTGGGAACTAAGTTGTCTTCCCTGCTCTGTGATTATAAAAACTATTTTTGTATGATTTTTTTTTAATGTTTTTTTTATAAAGTTTCAAGTTACATGCATCTTGCATAATATGATTAATTGATTCTAGTGTTCAGTTCTGTTGAAGAATGTGTATTTTGTAATGCAGTTTTTAGATGGAGATAAAGGAAATTCTGAGATGCCTGGAGGTTTTGATTTGGTAGGTCTAGAGAGATATTTTTATGGTCATACAACAGGCATAAATAAGCAGCCTTCAAATTTTAGAATAGCCAAAATATTGACTTTATTATATAGATGCTTTGGAATTATAGACAATGTATCCTAGTGGTTAGCGCATTTGAATTCATTCCTAAAGCACTATGTGAAAATGCTTTTAAGGAAAAGTAAAGGAATTGAATTTGAGTTGTTTTTATGAGGAACTCCAGTAAGTTGTAAATCAGCTAAAATTGTGCAGGCTGGGTAAATGGAACGTGTGTTGCTTTGTAAAATGGTTAGATGTAAAGAGTTGTATAAAACAGTGGCAGATTGGCATTATGGGTTGCTTCAATATGTGTATATGTTTTTTAAACACATTAAATTCTCTTTCTTCCTCAAAATGTGACTTGCATTTGCACTGTCATAGATGTTTGTGTGTACATTATCACACATACAAATGGTAAGGGACTGCGACAGAGAGAGAGAGAGTATTCAATATCAGGGATAAGAAAAAATAGTAGGAACACTGGGAATAACCCCAGTTCCAAAACAATTGGGATTCGTGTGAAATGTAAATAAAAACAGAATGCAATGATTTGCAAATCTCATAAACCCAAATTTTAATCACAATAGGACATAGAAATTGAGACATTGTATGTAAGACATTACTATTTCATGAAAAATATTAGCTCATTTTGAATTTAATGGTAGTAGCACTTCTTAGAAAAATTGGGATGGTGACAACAAAAGGCTGGAAAAGTAAGTGGTACTAAAAAGAAAGCTACAGGAACATTGTGCAACTAATTAGATTTATTGGCAACAGGTCAGTAACATGATTGGGTATAGAAAGAGCATTTTAGAAAGGCAGAGTCTCTCAGACGTAAAGATGGGCAGAGGTTCACCAATCTGCATAAAACTGAGTCTACACATTGTGTAACAATTTCAGAGTAATGTTCCTCAACATAAAATTGAGAAGACTTTGAATATGTCATCATCTACAGTACATAATATCAACAAAGGATTCTGAAAATCTGGAGAAATCTCTGTGTGCAAAGGACAAGGCCGAAAATCAATAATGAATGCCTGTGATCTTCAGGGCCTCAGGCAGCACTACATTAAAATTAGGCATTAATTTGTCATGGAAATCACCCCATGGGCTCAAAAATACTTCCACATATTATTGTCTGTGAACACAGTTCGCTGTGCCACCCTCAAATGCAGGTTAAAGTTCTATCATGCAAAGAAGAAGTCATATGTGAACATGGTCCAGAAATGCCAACATCTTCTCTGGGCCAAAGCTCATTTAAAATGGAATGAGGCAAAGTGGAAAACTGTTCTGTGATCAGATGAATCGAAATTTGAAATTCTTTTTGGAAAACATGGATGCTGCGTTCTCTGAACTAAAGAGGATAGAGACCAGTCTTCTTGATATCAGCACTCAGTTCAGAAGCCTGCATCACTGATGATACTGGGATGCATTAGTGCCTATGGAATTGGGAGCTTGCACATCTGGAAACACACCATCAGTGCTTAAAGGAATATAAAGATTTTAGGGCAACATATGTTCCCATCCAGATCATGTCTTTTTTAGGAACGGCCTTGCATATTTCAGCACGACAATGCCAAACCACGGTCTGCATCTGTTGCAACAGCATGGAACTTTGTAGTAGAAGAGTCTGGGTGCTGAACCAATTGAAAACATTTGGCGCATCGTTCAAAGAAAAATATGAGAAAGAAAACCCAGGACTGTTGAGCAGCTAGAATAAAATATTGGACAAGAATGGGACAACATTCCTCTTCTAGATGTCCAGCAATTCAGTTCCCAGATGTTTTACATGCTGTTGTTTAAAGAAGAGTGGAATGCTACACAGTGGTAAACATGGTCCTGTTTTTTTAGATGTGGTGCCACCATCAAATTCAAAATGACCTTATTTTCTTAAAATGGTACATATTCTCAGTTTAAACATTTTTAAACATTTAAACATTTTCTGTGTTCCATTGTGAATAAAATATGGATTTGTAAGATTTGCAAATCATTGCGTTCTGTTTTTATTTATATTTTTCACAGCGTCCCAACTTTTTTGGAATTAGGGCTGTATTACATAATATGTGACTTTATAAAAACAAATGTTTATCTATAAAATCCTACTATATATATATATATATATATATATATATATATATATATATATATATATATATATATATATATATATATATATATATATATATATATACATATATATATATATATATATATATATATATATATATACACTATATATATATATATATATATATATATATATATATATATATATATATACACACTATATAGTACTACCCTAAAAGTTTTATTAAGAAGAAAATGAAACCTTTTTAAACTGAGGGAAAATATACCAATAATTATTTGTTAAGGATCTCTTTGTATACCACATTTTGAGTTTGGCCCTCCAGTTGTAATATGACCAAGCTGTGTGCTGAGCTTACTCTTAAGCATGCAATGTATGGTTGGCCATGTGAAAAGCAATCTTGTCTCAAATCTCACAGCTTGAATTGCTGCTGTCATAATCGGTTTGAGTTTCATGGTTTGTTTCAATTACGACAGTATTTGTAGGACTTGTGTTGAAGTGACATTCAGCATCTGTCAAGCGTTGTAAGTATACAACCAGTTTCATCGATAACTTCACATCCAGCTTTTGAGAGTTTAAACATTCATAAACATCAAAGTGTCTACTACTGAAATCGTCACCTGTGAATCTAAGATGTTTAAGAGGCATTGGCGGTTGTCCAAAGGTGTAAAATATTTGGCCATTTCGGTACACTTGAAAGCGATAACCGAACAATTCAGCGGCAGCCATCAACTCACACGCAGATGCATAGGTGAAGGGCTTAAGCATTTCACTGTTATAGTGGTCCTGTGTAGTATAATTATCTCCTGTACCATCAGTCCACACCTTGAACCTGTCCCAGTCATTTAATACATAAGACACAATGTTCCTCCGGATATCAAGAGTGAGCCTGATATAGCCGTGCAATATGTACCAAAGAGAATGGAAAAGGTAGGTGCCATCTCCGGGCATGGAAACCACTCGGTAAGTGACAGTTGTTTGATCGATGGTGATCACCTCGATAGATATGTTAATGCGGGTACGGTTGGAATGATAAAGGAAATGGGTATCTGAACAATGTACAGTAAGTCTAAAATACCTACACAATAACTGTAATCGTAATTAATGAACAATAAAACCGCCGTGAATTAAATAAAAAGGCTGTAGTTATCAGCAGGGAGACGTGAATCCCATGGCGAAGCAAGGAAGGGAATGTAGAGACTAGAGTGACGGACGGCCTTATATAGGAAGGCAGCCAACAACGTGGGAGGCGTTGGGATAGGGGACCCAACGCCGACCACATGGTGACCGAACTGCAGGCTATGGATGTATATATGTACGTAAGTAGGATTCAGTTAGCGTTGGGAACCCGTGTACCAAATTTCTTGAAGATGGGCCCATAAGTAACAAAGACTGTTGAAAAGTTCAATATGGCGGCCGACAGTGGCATCATACCACTGAAATAAATACGTACATCGTTTTTTATTAGCGCAGGGAAGCCACCTACCAAATTTCATGAAGATGGGGCCACAAATAAGAAAGTTCAACATGGCGGACGTTGTCAACCGTTATCGACCGTTATGACCGTTACGCGTAGAATTTTTAAATGAAACCTGCTTAACTTTTGTAAGTAAGCTGTAAGGAATAAGCCTGCCAAATTTCAGCCTTCTACCTACACGGGAAGTTGGAGAATTAGTGATGAGTCAGTGTGTCAGTCAGTCAGTGAGGGCTTTGCCTTTTATTAGTATACTAGCAAAATACCCGCGCTTCGCAGCGAAGTAGTGTGTTAAAGAAGCAATGAAAAGAAAAGGAAACATTTTGAAAATAACGTAACCTGATTGTCAATGTAATTGTTTTGTCACTGTTGTGAGTGATGAGTGTTGTTGTCATATATATATATATATATATATATATATATATATATATATATATATTTACACACACACACATAAACATATATATATACATATCTATACATATACACATATATACATACACACACATATATATAAACATATATATACATATACATACATATCTACATATATACACACACAGCTATTTCAGTATCAGTGCAATACGCTGTTTGTTAAAACGGTTGACTCCGCTCTTACGTGCAATAAAAAATCAAATCATTCAGTTGTCTTTGCTCATATGTCATTTTAGAGCTGGACGCCTGGCATCTTTTTTTGGCCACAAGTTCGTTTCTGTTTGGTGTGAGGTTCTGTGTTGTGGAGATTCTCAGGATGGATTGCAGGTGCTCATCAGTGAGGCGACTCCTGTGTGCTGTTTTGTTAGTCTTTATCACTGAGAAGAGCTTCTCACACAGATATGTGCTACCAAACATGCACAAGGTTCGAGCCGCATGTAGACGGACTTTTTTTGTTCTTCAAAGTCACCAAAGCGCCGTGCAAACTCAGTGCGCAATAACTCTAGTAAGCGGTAAGTGTGTTGGCAAGGCAGCTGAAGCGCTGCATTATGGGATCTGTAGTTTATTGTGTTACCAGCCCTTCATATACCCGGCTTTAATAACAATAATACAGTATATAAAATGATCTCGGGCGGATATAATTACACGCCGGGCGGATGTGGCCCGGCCCTTGAGTTTGACACATATGGACTAAATAGAACTTGAAAAGATATATTTTTCAAATGTGATCGCGCAATTCAGATAGAGTTGACAGCAAGACTACAGCCTGCATGCCTCAATGAGTCATCCTCCCTCGCTCTTACTTTTTACCGTTCATCTAATGAATACACTGAGTATGGCTTTACCAAAACAATCATTGATGGCGAATAAAGTATCCATTATTCGAGTATGTAGAGCGGGATATATATATATATATATACATATATATATACCAGCGTATCGCAGCGGAGAAGTAGTGTGTTAAAAAGGTAGAAAAAGAAAAGGGAACATTTTAAAAATAACGTAACATGACTGTCAATATACAGTATTTGTTTTGTGAGTGTTACTGAGTGTTGCTGTCATCAAGGATTTGATTATCATTATTTCTTTCAATCAGGTTCGTATTTGTAGGATGTGTTGTGTTCAAGTTACATTCCGTGTTTGTCAATCGTTGTAAAGATGACAGGTTTCATTCATCGATTCGTTTCTTACTGCATCAATAAACAGCTCGTCTTCTTCTTTATCTGAGACCTGACACACTGCATGCATGGGTTTTTTTTACACTGTCTTCCTTTAGCGGGACATTGACTTTTTCCACCATGTGCTTTGTTTTCACAGTAGCTGCATTTATGAATATGCTTATCAGACGCTTCATATTTTTTGCTGCCTTTTCAATTGTGTAATTGGTTTTGTTCAGCTCTTTGGAACTGTTGCTTTTATCTGTGCACGCGTCAGTTCACGTGAGCCACTCGGTGTACTTGCATCGAAGGTTCCCAGCTGTGCTGGTGCCATCTCGTGCTATGTCCATAGCTTTATTTAATGTTACCTTAGTCCTGGCACTTAAAACTTTCTCTCGCAGTTTCGCTGAGTTTGTGTCAAACACCACCCTGACCATCTCATCTTCCTCTCCATAAGCACAGTCCTTCACCCGTGAATATTTACCCGTGGCAGTTTGCTATTGGATTGCCGCTGACGGACGGCCTTATATGGGCAGGCACTAAATTACAAACGCCAGCGCAGCCTGTCTATGAACTTAATTTAAAGTGTAGGTTTACATCGTGCTTTGTTTCCGAAGTAGCAGAACTCATGAATATGGTTGTATATGTCACTCGCTCGCTTCTTATTGTTTTGCTGCCTTCTCAATTATATAATGCATGTTTTCTTGAGCGCTTTTTTGAGGTCTTCCTGGTTTTCTATGTACTGCGTGATTACGTGGGAGGTGTGATGATGTCACACGAAACTCCGCCCCCACGGCGTTGAAGCTCATCTCCATTACAGTAAATGGAGAAAACTGCTTCCAGTTATGACCATTACGTGTAGAATTTCGATATAAAACCTGCCCAACTTTTGTAAGGAAGCTGTAAGGAATGAACCTGCCAAATTTCAGCCTTCCACCCACACGGGAAGTTGGAGAATTAGTGATGAGTCAGTGAGTGAGTGAGTGAGTGAGTGAGGGCTTTGCCTTTTATTAGTATAGACAGTTATTAGTATATTGACAGTTAAGGCGGGTGGGGGAGTCACGTCATCATCTCCCCTCCCATTTACCTCAAGTTAATACACACGCTGTCTCTAGAGTTTCAACACACTGAATCCTCCAGGCACTACTTACATAAGGTCACATTGACAAGCGTGTTACGCTATTTTTAAAATCTTTCCTTTTCTTAGCACAAGCACAGCTGAGAAGCTTCGATGCATGTGCTCCATAACGCGTTGAAAAATAATGCATTTAATCACACTTTGCATTACAAGCAAAGGGAGCTTTTGTCAATGCATGATTTCCTGGTACACGATTACATTGATCAGCGCATCCCGATTCATTTTACCCTCGCACCACCTTAGTTTGAGAAGAAGTATGAAAAAATATGAGGTTAACACAGAAAAACAGATCACCAATTCAAGCTTTATGAATAATCGATTCGCCATCAATAATTGTTTTGTTAAAGCCATCCTCCTTCCATTTTATAATTTTTCCCGCCACTAGCCATGATTAAATGAACGGTAAAAAAGTAAGAGCGAAGTGAGGGTGACTTATTTAGGCAGGAATATATATGATAGCAACACTCATGACAATGTCAATCATGTTACGTTATTATTAAAATGTTTCCTTTTCTTTTTCATTACTTCTTTAACACACTACTTCTCCTCTGGTAGCGGGTATTTTGCTATATATATAATATATGAATTACCTCCAAAGCGCTGAGACTTTTGATATCATGAGCGTGTGTACAAAGGGGTCTCCTGCCCAGCAAAAGTCGAGCAGCCAGCGTGCATAGCTGTGCCGGCCTTTGAGGCGCTGACTGCGCTTCTGCCTTAAGTCAAAGTGAGCACTTTTAATTTTTTTCATCCGCCCTGAGCTATAGCCCAGACAAGTGCAAACACGGGACCCCTTTTCTACACCACGGCAAAATAATATTAAGGCGATTCACACTTTCTTTTGCGTATATGATTATCAGGTCCTCAGCTCGGATTATGAACACACGCATACGAGTGGAGGACTCACAGTGCCATCACAGCCGATTAATGGCGGGGCGTCTCACCAGTCTACACAAGACCCACCGCGACTGTCCCCAAAAGTGATCATACCGTCAGCGAACACATCTCTCTATACTATATAAAAGAAAAAGGCAACTTTCCTTTCTTTACACCTTTTTCCTTTTATCCCAAACCAAAGCCTTTCTCTCTTAACATGGCAGAGGACACAAAATAATTTTCTTTAATTGCCGGTAAGGCTCATTACCAGAGGCACAAATTTGAGCGTTACATAGAAAATGTAATTTCTATACCACAGCCGTCGTGTAGCGCCTTTCAAAAGGGATCTACTACCGAGAGATGATCCATATACATTTTAGCTGCTGTTAGTTACTTACCTGTTTTGTTACACAGTCTTTAAAATGTAGTTTACCATAACCACACCAGTAGTGCTCAATGTACCTGTACTTCTTAAAAGCGTTAATGTTTTACTGTTTAATAACTTATAGACTATATTTCATTATTTTTCCCTTGCACTCAGTGACCAAAGCTATACACACACATATAGACACATACAAACATACACACAAGTATATGTATGTGTATATATATGTATGTATGTGTGTATGTATGTATATATATATATATATATATATATATATATATATATATATATATATATATATATATATATATATATATATATATATATATATATATATATATATATATATATATATATATACAAAATACCAGCTTCACAGCATGAGAAGTAGTGTGTTAAAGAAGCAATGAAAAGAAAAGGAAACATTTTGAAAATAACGTAACATGATTGTCAATGTAATTGTTTTGTCACTGTTGTGAGTGATGAGTGTTGTTGTCATATATATATATATATTTACACACACATACATAAACATATATATATATATATATACATATCTATACATATATATATATACATATATATATTTCTACATATATACACATACATATACGCACACACATAAATACATACACACATACATACATACACACACAAATACATATATATATACATACATACACACACACATATATATACATATACATACATATCTACATATATACACACACAGCTATTTCGTATCATTGCAATACGCTGCTTGTTAAAACGGATAACTCCCGCTCTTACGTGCAAGTCTGCGTGGATATTATGAACTATCGTATTTGTTCAAGTTCTATTTAAATTTTAAATAGAAGGAATTTTTATTTAGTCGACAGAAATATCTTTGGTAGGAATGGTAAAACAGACAGGAATATTATTCGTGAATAAATCAACTCAAACCTTAAACAACTTATAATATTTTGCTCTCCATAAAAATTTATCCTGTCTAAATTATACAAGTTAGAAATAAAGTAAACATTAAAAGAACAAACATTCACATTTCTTTACTCTTATGTAATTTTATATAAAAAATAAACTTAGATTTTAAATATCCCAAAAGATTTTGCTCTCCATAAAAATATATCCTGTCAAAATGATACAAATTCAAATATGAACATGCTGCATAACAAAACCTAGAAATATAAATGAAATGTGTTATTTTCAGCAATAACAAATCAAATCATTCAGTTTTCTTTGCTCATATGTCATTTTAGAGCTGGACGCCTGGCATCTTTTTTTGGCCACAGTTTCGTTTATGTTTGGTGTGAGGTTCTGTGTTGTGGAGATTCTCAGGATGGATTGCAGGTGCTCATCAGTGAGGCGACTCCTGTGTGCTGTTTTGTTAGTCTTTATCACTGAGAAGAGCTTCTCACACAGATATGTGCTACCAAACATGCACAAGGTTCGAGCCGCATGTAGACGGACTTTTTTTGTTCTTCAAAGTCACCAAAGCGCCGTGCAAACTCAGTGCGCAATAGCTCTAGTAAGCGGTAAGTGTTCGGCAAGGCAGCTGAAGCGCTGCATTATGGGATCTGTAGTTTATTGTGTTACCAGCGCTTCATATACCCAGGCTTTAATAACAATAATACAGTATATAAAATGATCTCGCGGGCCAGATATAATTACACGCCGGGCGGATATGGCCATGCCCTTGAGTTTGACACATATGGACTAAATAGAACTTGAAAAGATATATTTTTTCAAATGTGATCGCGCAATTCAGATAGAGTTGACGCGCACTACAGCCTGCATGCCTCAATAAGTCATCCTCCCCTCGCTCTTACTTTTTTACCGTTCATCTAATGAATACACTGAGTATGGCTTTACCAAAACAATCATTGATGGCGAATAAAGTATCCATTATTCGAGTATGTAGATCGGGTTATATATATATATACATATATATATATATATATATATATATATATACTCAGCGTATCGCAGCGGAGAAGTAGTATGTTAAAAAAGCTATGAAAAAGAAAAGGGAACATTTTAAAAATAACGTAACATGACTGTCAATATACAGTATTTGTTTTGTGAGTGTTACTGAGTGTTGCTGTCATCAAGGATTTGATTATCATTATTTCTTTCAATCAGGTTCGTATTTGTAGGATGTGTTGTGTTCAAGTTACATTCCGTGTTTGTCAATCGTTGTAAAGATGACAGGTTTCATTCATCGATTCGTTTCTTACTGCATCAATAAACAGCTCGTCTTCTTCTTTATCTGAGACCTGACACACTGCATGCACGGTTTTTTTTACACTGTCTTCCTTTAGCGGGACATTGACTTTTTCCACCGTGTGCTTTGTTTTGGATTTATGAATAAGCTTGTATGTATCAAACGCTTCATATTTTTTGCTGCCTTTTCAATTGTGTAATTCGGTTTTTGTTCAGCTCTTTGGAACTGTTGCTTTTATCTGTGCACTGCGTCAGTTCACGTGAGCCACTCGGTGTACATGCATCGAAGGTTCCCAGCTGTGCTTGTGCCATCTCGTGCTATGTCCATGGCTGTATTTAATGTTACCTTAGTCCTGGCACTTAAAACTTTCTCTCGCAGTTTCGCTGAGTTTGTACCAAACACCACCCTGACCATCTCATCTTCCTCTGCATAAGCACAGTCCTTAACCCGTGAATATTTACCCGTGGCAGTTTGCTATTGGATTGCCTCCCACGGACGGCCTTATATGGGCAGGCACTAAATTACAAACGCCAGCGGCAGCCTGTCTATGAACTTAATTTAAAGTGTAGGTTTACATCGTGCTTTGTTTCCGAAGTAGCAGAAGTCATGAATATGGTTGTATATGTCACTCGCTCGCTTCTTATTGTTTGGCTGCCTTCTCAATTATATAATGCATGTTTTCTTCAGCGCTTTTTTTTAGGTCTTCCTGGTTTTCTATGTACTGCGTGATTACGTGGGAGGCGTTATGATGTCACACGAAACTCCCCCCCACGGCGTTGAAGCTCATCTCCATTACAGTAAATGGAGAAAAACTGCTTCCAGTTATGACCATTACGCGTAGAATTTTGATATAAAACCTGCACAACTTTTGTAAGGAAGCTGTAAGGAATGAACCTGCCAAATTTCAGCCTTCCACCCACACAGGAAGTTGGAGAATTAGTGATGAGTCAGTGAGTGAGTGAGTGAGTGAGTGAGGGCTTTGCCTTTTATTAGTGTATATATATATATATATATATATATATATATATATATATATATATATATATATATATATATATAGTAAAGTTAGTTTTCTAATTTCTATATTGTTCCCAAAACACAGAAATAGGGAAATAACAGTGAACTTAATTAGCCCAGGAGTCCAATTAAAAACAGAAGCTGGGTGGAACAAAAACCTGTTGCCACAGGGGGTCCCCAGGACTGAGTTTGGGAAACACTGATTTACACTGGACCTGTAAAATGCAGTAGTTTTAGTTTTTTGGTTTTTAACTTTGGTACCTTTTACAACGTTCTGTTTAATAAAGTGTCCATATTTTGATACAATAGATTAAGAAAAATAATAAATTACTTTAGTTATTGTAATAGTCTTCCTCAGTTGTGGATCTATTACCCTACCCTTTTTTAGGTTATTTTTACAATTGATTCTAGCTAAGAGACGTGTGTGTGTGTGTCAGTGAGTCTTGTTCAATCTAGGGTAATATAATCATTAAAATCATAGCAAAATAGTTTGCAGCTAGTTCTGCATGTAGGGTTTATACTTTACATGCACAATGTATACAATATTGATTTAAAAAGATTGTCGCTGTTCAATTGTGAGACTAAAATTTATATTCAAATATTTTCTTTTTCCATATCTTGTAAATAAGTGACCTATACATGTCTTATAATCCATTATTAACACTGTATCAAACAGTAGGACTAATGTTGAAAGCTTTTTTCCTTCAGTCATTTTCACTGCCTGGCAAAAATGCTGACGGTTGATGCATTTATTTGAACTGTTTAAATTCTTATGTAGGCTTGCTGGAAATTAAATCTTTATGCCAAAATAAAACAAATTATATCCAGAAGCTATCCCAGTGCTGGTCAGCATATCCCAAAGCCAATGTAAATAGTTTTTTTTTCTATTTTGTTATAAAGGAGCTTTCACGCCCCTCATCTCTTCTAAGTAGACATATGAGAGGGAATCAAGCTAAAGTAAGAAAATGGGATTTATTAGAAAATCGACGAATCTTAACAAAACTGATAATGTCTCAATGTTGTCTCCACCCTTCTCAAAGCACTTGCGCCACCTGTTTGGGAGTGCCTGGATTCCAGCAAAATAAATGGTTTTGTCCTCGCAACTACTTGTACACCTGAGTTATTGTCGGACACTACACAGCGAGGAATACTGTACTACATTCACTAGTTCAAGTTACTGTAATTTGATGGAGACCAATGTGAAGCCTGCTATTTTTCCACATGGTTGGGGACTGCTGTCTCAAGGAATCCTTTTGCTGCAAGGCAATTCCCACCCATACACTGCTAAGAACATGAAGGCTTGACTGGAGAAACTAAAGTTTGAGGTATTGCCACATCCTCCTTATTTGCCCGATTTGGTACTGTGTGATTTCCACCTTTTTGGACTGCCAAAAAAACATTTGGGTGGTCGTCGATTCAAGACAGATGACAACGTGAAGAAAGCCGTGCACGAGTGGTTGTGAGGACAAGACAAAACCTTTTATCCTACTGGAATCCAGGTACTTCCAGACAGGTGGAGCAGGGTGGAGACTACAACAAGAAATTACATCAGTTTTGTTAAGGTTCATTCCATTTTCTGATAAATCTCATTTTATAACTTTACCTTGACTCCCCTTCGTATATATTCTGCATAAAGTGTTTGAGACCCTTGAATATATGCATGTTAAGGGTAACACTGAATCAAAACATGACACTAAACAGTGGTCTCCCCTATCTCTCCCTAAACATTTATAAATTGCCTTATGCATTTATTTCTGCTTTCTTCATTTCTCTTGCAAGTAATACTAGCACTGTTTTTTTTGTCTTTGTCTTATATTATAGTGTGACATTTAAAATTCAAATTGGTATGTGCATGCACAAGTTATGCGTTAACATTTAATAACTCCAGTCTTCACTGTTTAAATATAGCACTTGGTGAGATGTCACAGGTGCAATATCCTGGCCTACATGTCCAGACAACACATAACTTTTCCTGAAAAGATCTCCTGCAGTCTGAAACGTGACACTTGAGACTTCTTTAGAAAGCATGGACACTTTCAGTTTCTATCCAGCATGTCCCAGACTTTCTTCAGGAGTGTATGCATAGTGGCTACTAGCAGATTACTTCTAGGGCTGTTTTTTGTAAGTGGTGCCACAGCTTCTCGCCATCCTATGGTCTCTTTTATGAAGTAAACTTTCTTCTCATGAATAGATTCATGTGACTATTTTTTTTTTTTTTTGCTGTTGTGTATAATATTTACTAGCATCTTAAGGCTGACCCACCTTGATTATAAATATACAGTGCTTGATGAAGAAAGTATTGATTACAACACCCCACCTGCTGTCACAGTTTGTTGTGTTGTAACAGAAAACCTCAACATTCCAACACATTTTTATAGTTAAATCCAATGTATTCACAACAGATTTTTTTTTAACAGACACAGGTTTGGTTGAAGATTATAAAACAATTTAATTGGCATGGAGAATACCAGGGATTGATGATAAATCAATTATTAACAAGCTGAAAACACTTAAAACACACACAATATGGTCGTGTCCAAAATCTCAGAAGGTGAACATCAAGAAAATCGGACAGTCAACAGGCTAAAACCAATCTGAATATGTGTGGAAATGGGAGAACCTGTGAGGCAGTCAACAGTTGCTCAGTTACCCATGAATCTGGACTGTATGTTGAGTGTTGAAGAGGAAACCATATTTGAAAAAAGGAGCCACTGAGTGTGGAAAAACTTTCTGTGGTTTGATTACACAAACATGGGTTATATGGTTCCAATATACAGTGAATAAAATGCACTCTGGTCTTTGCTTATTTAAAAAAAAAATCCCCACATTGAGGTATGGTGGTTAGAGCATTACATTACACTCTAGGTTAGCTTTTTATTGGTAGAAAGTAGCAGGGCTGTTGAAATAGAGAAAATGAATAAAATAAGTATGCATAAACAGTAGAATAAAACCTTGTACATTCGGATAAACTGGAAACTGAGACAAGTCATACTTTAACAAGACAATAACCCCAATCATAAAGCTTAAGTTGAACGGCTAAAGATAGAAAAGGTGAAAGACCTTAAGTGGCCCAGTCCTAGACTTGAATCCCATAATCTATGGCAGGAAATTAAGATTGCTACATAATATTACTCCTCAGGTAATCTTCAATAGTTTGGCCAATTTTGCAAGGGATAGGTGAGAACTTTTCCAAGCTGAATTTTTGACTTTTCTATTAAAATAGACTATTCTTTTTTTGTGATCAAATTGTATTTCTCATCAAAATATAAAGTTTACTTTATTAACAATAGAAAAGAAAAATCCATTTTTAAATGTTACTTACTGCACCAACTGCACTTACTGAGGTATACCCACATCTAAGTGCTAGTAAATAAAGATAATCAAAAATAGTTATTTATTTTTGCAATATGCTCCAACCAGCTTGACATGTAATGCCAAGTCTCAGTGTGAGCCCTTATTTGTAGCTTTGAAAGCATTAGTGTAACTTGACCTCTTTCTATCTACTCCCATTTTCTGCACTGGATTTTCTCCAGTGACAATCTGCAGCTTGCTGGTTCTGTGCACCCATGAAGACTGGCCCAGTCTGAGACTTGGGAATTGTTTACACAGAGACATATATTAATACATATTACAGAAGGACGTAAATGTTTTAATCTTCTTCATATGTTTTAAATAAGATATTTTTTCTTTGCTGGATAGTTAGAGATGTAAAATTTAGAAATAACAAAGAGCTTTTCATACCGCTCCAATTCCCATGGAGCCCTGTGGGAAACCGAGGCACTGCTCCAACCCAGGGGGGCAGCCATCTAGCGTCCAGGGGGAGGTATTGCAGTGTCCAGGGCTTCTCCCCCGAATAGAATGTGCAGGGGCGTCCCGGCTAGGCATGGACGCCAGCCGCCTGCCACAATGTGTGTGTATGTATGTATGTGCGTGTGTGTGTAAATAATAATATACCCACTTAATCCACTTTAGTGTTAGAGGGCCAGTGTGTTTTCTGGAAACAATGACCACAAACCAGAAAACATCCCTGAATGTGGTACCAGTCCATCACAAGTGTGCACTTACTCATACAAAGCCAATTTAGAATTGCCCAAAGACCCAATAAGAATATCTTTGTAAAGTGGAAGCAAACCCATGCACCAGAAGAAATAGAAGGATACACACAATAATGTGCAGATGGTACAAAGGCAGTGGCCATTTTCATTCACGTTATTTTGTTGCCTGAAATATTTTAAATGTTTATATATTTTTTTGGTAAAATAAACTATGGATATTACATAATGAGTCTCTTTTTTTCTTATGGAACACACTGAATGCTATGAAATTGTTTTGATTGTTTGCCGTTCTTTATGTTCCAGGTATATGTTGAATTTGATGACCTTGAATGGGACAAGCGTGAGTGGGTGAAAGTATATGAAGATTTCCAGTGTTTTTTATTAGAGCACCAGCTTGTATGGGCAAAACATAGAGAGATCAACCATCCTCAGGGAACAAAAACCAAGCAAATTCAGTGGCCTGCTTTGGTAAGTGACTTTGTTTTATTTATCATAATTCTTTTTTACTAATTTGTTTCAAATACTCTGTTTTTGTATGATTTGATTCTGTATAGTTAACCTAAATATTTGATTTCTGGTTGTTCAAGCCTATTACAGTGGTGTGGCTAAGGAAACAAGACTCCCTTTGGATTATGTAACATTCAACAGGGCACCATCTGCTGTAGGCATTAAAGATGATTCAAATATATTAGTGTGATACATGATCATTTTTGACAAAAGTTTATATGGCACTTGGCACTCTCAGAGCATAAAATCTGCTATCTGTGAATTTCTTTTCATATTTAAGGGATATGCTTCTTTGATTATTGAGAAACAAAACAGAAATGGTATTCTCAATACTAACCCATGTTAAAGGTTTAGGCTATATTTACATAATAGGACCAAAAAACCTTCTTTTTAGATTTGATCTTTGGCACACTGTTTGTATTTATATTTGCATGTGACCTATATCTGATCCCTTTGTTTACTCTGGTAACGGTTTGGTAACGACAGGTGTGATCAAGTGAGTGACAGCATAGCTGTGTGACATAGTTGTACTTCCATTATTGCGACATAATAGTTACGTGGAAGCAAAAGTTTATTTTTCTTGTCTTTATTTTCTGGATAAAATGTAAACCAGTTTAGTTGGTTTTAATCTTTAGACATCATGCAGTCAGTGAATGTAAGTAAGCATGGTGGGCACATGCTGGGATTTCAGCCATGATCAATGATTTACCAGGTTTCATTTGAGTGCAGAAACAGTTTTATTTTTCCCATTTTAGATCAAGTAAGCATGATTGTACACTGTTTTTAAAGCCTTGTATTCTTAGCTGTTAATTTGGTACTTTAGACTTATTTTTTTAAGTTCAGTTTTGGTTATCAGGATTATGTTCTTTTTTTATTTTTAACCATTTTGTTGTCTGATATATGTAAACCTCACCTGCTTGCACTGATCACTTATCAAGTACAAAGCAGAACTTGAGGTATTTTCTATGCAAAGTCCAATGATTCTCTTTAAATTTATAAATGAGTGATGCACTTGTATTTTCCAATTATATTAATAATTATATTAAATAACCAGAACACTCTGTCCTTTGATATGTCGAGTGGGCTCAAATTGTTCCCTCCATAGGTACATCACATTTCATTTAAAGACGAATAATACTGGGCATTCCTCTGAACCTCGACACTGACTGTCCCTCTACCAAAGATTCTCTGTGGGATCATCCTTTTGCCTTATCATAATAAGTAGTGCCCTTTACACTTCTCTTTCCTTATCGTAAGATTGAGTGCTCTTTACACTCTAAATTGCTGAGCATCTATATTTCCTGTTTTGAATTTGTGGTTTAAATTTTAAATAACTAAGACCCCTGCTGAATATCAGTTAGACCTGTTTGTTGCTGTATGAAATGGTGTTACTGTTACATTATCCAAAACCAGAAAACTTTTCTGTTGCTGTATGAGATGGTGCTACTGTTGCATTTTCCGAAACCAGAAAACTTCTCTTCATGTTCTCATAACAACTTGAGAGAGCAACCCATTAAAATGTATTATGGGTAATAAATACAGAATATAACATAGATATAGTAAATAGAACTTTTTTGTCTGATTTTGCTAAAGATTAAAAGAAGAATGTGCAGCATTGTTTATAATGGTTTTCAGTTTTATTTTAATTCACTCCTTGGTTACTTCCTCCAGGGAATGCAGAATGTATCTCATAATTGAACCTGCATTTTTAATTTTTAATACTCCTAACAAGATGAGCCACCTCAGAATTCCAAATTACAGTCCATTATCTAGGACAGCATAGGCTTATCCAACTGCATATCCATGAGTTTACCATTTAACAGGCATGGCTGAATGGTATTGAAGGAGCTGGACAAATTAAAAAACATAATCCTCACAGTGCTGCAGGCTTTGCCCAAATAGAAGTAAGCCTTGTGAGCACATACATAATCTTCCACTCTGATCTTTGTCCAAAAGGACAATTGCAGTGTGTCCAAGTGATGTTTCACAAGAGGACTCGTATATCCCAGAACCACTCTTGATGTGACTACAATCTTTAGACAACAATATCTTGTAATAAGAAAACAGAAAATTTTAATTTCATCCATTGATATTTCTAATCCACTTAGAGTTTGTAAGGGCCAGAGCCTTTCTGGACAGCATTGTATGCAATTAACAAACTTCTGGTGGGATAATTTATGGTCACTAGTTGACTTAAAATACCAATCTTTAGGGTCTAGGAGTAATACTAGAATAACTGAAGAAAAAGCCATGCAGACACATGGAGATTTTACAAACTGTACACACGTAGCGCCCAGCCAAAGATCTAAACTCTGGACTGGTGCTGCGAGATAGCAGCACTAGCCTCTGAGACACAGTCCAATCTATAAATGCAAGTTACAGTTTAAATAATGTTATTTTATACATATGCTGTATTTATAAGTTCTACTTAATTCTTTATTAAGCATTTATAGCATCTTCAGTTCATTGTTTGCTCTTTGTTAACCAATGCTATTTTAGTAATAAATAGACAAACTTATTTTTATTGTGTGTGAATTATTTTATAACTGAGTATGTACTGAATGTATCTAGTAGATGGACTTTTTATCATCTTGATTCTCTCTTTTAAATAACAAATGTTTACAAATTATTGGAAGCTCAGTTAATATTGCTTGGCAAGATGAATTTTCCAATAGGAAATTGATACTGCATTTCATTTATTTATTTTCTGAAGCATATTATTTCAGTGCAGTATCATGGCTTTTACTGTCTGTTTCTGGAAGGGACTGGAAATGTCCTGAATGGGTTAAAATTCCATGGCAGGACATTTTGATACACACATCTATACTTATTCATTCAGTTTAAAAGTAGGCAGTCACCATAATGTGCAGTTTTTTTTCCTGGGATGTAAAAGGATATTGGTGTGACCAGAGACAACCTACACAGATGCAGGGAAAATGTGCACAACTGTAACACCTAAGTAAGCGGTAAACAAATTTATACTGAGGTAAACCATTGCATAAGCCGTGTGTCAATGGAGGAGTGAAATAAAACTCCAAATAATATCTTGGAGTTAGGGATCAGGGATGTCTTCATTCTGGGATTGAATTTATAGGAGGTATGACCCTTATAAAGGTGTAAACTATATGTATTAAAAGAAGTAGAAATTTAGATGAATGCTTTCAGGTAGACTTGGTGGTTTTAATGTTTTAAGAAGGGTAATTAGTGTACATTAATACAGTATTCTGAAAGTATTTTCAAATGTCTGACATTAGAGCTTCACTTTTTAATCTCAAGGTCTTCACGTTTTCACGTTTTAAAGACAACAATAGTAGCAAGCCAAGGGTTTATATGGACAATGCATTGGATAAGTTTCAATGCTCTACCATCTGTTATAATATTTCATATCCATTTGGTTTTCTTCTTGAACAATAATAAATGTGTTGCTGTAATCGGAGCCTCTCTCTATAGATAGGTTGTTGTAATCAAAGTCCTCATCTTTAACAAAGCCATTGCTAGCACAAATTTACAAGGATTTGTGTCAGTTCTGGTTTTATTTCCCCACACTTAATGATTCTTATTGTACAAGTGAGTATGGATCTTGGCTATGTTCACATAATTCGTAAAACAAAGGGTAAAATCCAAAAATATCTAAATTATGCATACAACAGGAACACATATTTTGAATCTGAAATTGCTCAGTGGCAATATACAACACCCAAAATCCTTTATTTTAGCATCAATAGAACACAATCACAATGCTTGACCTGTGTCTTTCCTTAAATACAGTATAGTATATAATCAACAATGTCAGAACAAACATAACTGAGGACTTGAAAGGCACCACTTTCTTTTGTATTAAGTGGTCTAAAGAAACACCACAGGTCACAATAGCCATGTAGTTACATACTGTAGTATCTCATTTTTCTTGTTAACATTTGTGGTCAGACTTTTATTTATTTATTTATTTATTTTTAGTTGGATATGTTTATCCAAAAGACAGTTGGGGAAATTAGTCTACATCTGGCAGCATGGATGGGGTTCAGAGGAGTATAGAGTCTGCATATTTGTTTGCCGTGTTTTAATTTTCTCTGATAATAGCTTTCTGAACCATAGCACTCTGCATCTAATCAAAACATAAGAGCAGCAAACCCGACAGCTACAGTAATTAAGAGTCAATGAAGGGTCAGGGTAACTGTGGTCAGTTGAAAACACTTTCCACTGTCAAGTACAGGATTCCTAGATAATTTTGTGATTGGAGAGGATGTACTTATCTTTTATAACATAATTTAGTATATTGCTTGAGTAGTATATTCTATCCCTGTTTTTAGCTTTGCTGCTTAGAGCAGAGGTTAAATCCTGGTCACAGGGTCAGAAGAAGGGAGGCTTTAGTTTGCAGATATCTGGAATATTTGATTTCATGCTCTTATGAAGAGTAAGACTGCAATAAGACTGTTGATAGGATGGGCTCCAGAGATATATGAACATTATCATTTGATTATGTATGATACATAATTGGGTGGATGGATAATATACATTGACACATAAGCAAATAGCTCTGTGCTTTAGGGTTTGGGCTTGAGTTTTGGTCCACTTGTTATCAGCCTGAAATCTGCATTCAACTTGGGGTTCTTTGGTTTGCTCTCTGTTCCAAAATTCATGCATGTTAAGGTAATTTTGGTGACTGGACTGAGCAGGCTGTGGTCTCCCAGTACTATTTAATGAAGTTGGTGAGGCAAGAAAAAAAATGAAGAATTGATAATACATTTTACTGATGCAACAGATTTTACACTATTTAAAATAAAAGACTCGCTTTCACTCATTGTAATTAAAAATGTTTTTGCACTATAATATAATGCTGTATCTTGCATATTGTGGTAAAATTATATAAATATATAAATATTAAAATTGTTTCCTGTCAGCAATTGTATAGATTTTGAAAAAAGCATAAAGTTACAGGAGAATCAATACATGGCTCCATTTTTATGTATTTGTTAAAATGCATCATATTCAAGGTTAGGCTGATCTTTGTTTAGTTTTTGTCTAATAACATCATCAGTACTACTGCATTTTCAAAGTAAATTAAGAACTTCCAATCTTCTTTTTTCCTTATGGCCCCCAAATAAATATGTCATAGCTTTGTTTAGCTGACCCCACATAACCCCTCCCACAACATTTTGTCCAGAAATGTTGATTTCAGTCTATTTATAATCACACTGGTTCCTGTTCAATTGACACCACTGATGTACTTGGTCAATGGTGAACTGTTTATGAAATTAAGTCACTAATTCTGTCTATCTAATTTAAAAAATCAGGTGTCTCATGTATAGCGTGCGTAGAACACTATAACATGGCGTAAGCACAAAAGCGGGAATGTGCGTACGCACAGAAAAATCCAGATGCTGGAATCTGTGCGTACGCAAACTTCCACGTTCTTCCCGATCAGTGTGAAAAGTAACGCATGTGCACGCGCCTGCTATCCCGCCCCAACTCCTCCTAGAATTACGCCTCTTTGAATATGTAAATCAATATAAATAGCCCTTAAACTCAGCGTTCTGTGAAAAGACAATGGCAAAACCACAAGGAAAAATAGAAGAGTTTCAGCAAATACCAAGTGGGGGCAAGGAAAAACATACTATTTGTTGGTTGAAACAGTGGTATAAACCAGAAAAGGAAGGTGATTGAGTGACATAGCGTGTCGGAGAAACTCGAAAGCTCAAGTTCACAAAGTCGCACAGTGCCCGAAATAAAAAAGAAGTAACGTATCAAAGTCGCTGTGAAAAGGCGAGTTGTAGCCCACCATCTGAGTGTCATATGAAAGCTTGTTAGGGTACAGAGAAAAAACAAAGGCACACAGTGGGGGAAAAAGCACAAAATGCCAACTGTAATCTCGAAATTTCCACTTTAATCACATAGTTTATTTTGTCATTAAAGTAGAACATCATCAACTTTATCTTAAAATCATTTAATTTACTAGTTTCTCAAATCCTATTGTAACTAAAGTAGTATGTTAAATGCTTTGTTTTGTATTTTAATTTCTATGTGCTCTATGTGTGTGAATCACTGTGTTTCTTAAACCGGCTTTCTCTACCTCCGACAGGACACAGAATCCATTACATTCATGATATTACAGCTCTCTGAATAACTAAAATACTGAGATGTACACGTGATATAATTTTCATGATGATAGGAGTTAAAGCATGTTATTAAACGTGGGAACACAGTGGCGCAGTGATTGTGCGCGACCTTCGATAAAATTATTTATTGCAGCAGTACTGTCTCTTTCAAACGTACTAACCTCCAATACCTGTCCTTCCCTTTTCTTACTCCAAATACCCAATCGCCACACAATCAGCTCTGTAATAGACGTTAAGCCATCTGTAAGCTTATAACACCGATTCATCAAAACTTTTAAGGAACATTGAAATATCTTCGTAGTACATGTTTAATTATTCTATCCTTCACGCCAATCCTAGTGAAGCATACAGTGTGAGGCAGGAACAATCCATGAATAGAGCGCCAGATCTTTGCTAGAGTAGAGACACCGTGTCCTTTAATTATTAACAATATAGATTATTTAAATAAAGTTAGTTTTATCTGTATAATATAATAAACATATTCTGCTGCATTTCGTCTTAAAAATGATATTGTCATCATATGTAAATACGCGCTTTATAAAGTGTCTCAGGTTGTGCAATATTATAACTATCGCAAGTTTACAGTGAGGTAATTGTACTTTTAAGAACAAATAGTTCTACAAGGAGCAGTTGATGGAGTGATTGATTGCGTTTAGAGCTCTTGGGATGAAACTGTTTCTGAACCACGAGGTCTGTACAGTAAAGGTTTTGAAGCGTTTGCCATGTGAGAAGCAGTTCAAATAGGAAGCATGGCTGAGGCAGTGTGTGCTTGATGCTGTATACCGATAACGGGAGAGTAATATGGAAAAAGATGATCCGCTGTGGCAACACCTAACGGGAGCAACTGAAAGGAGAAAAAGAAGATGCAGTGAGAGTAACAACGTTAAAGCAGCTATGGTATTTAGAATAGTTTGATCATTCTGATGACCATTGTTACAGGTTAATTACAATCAGATGCATTAAACTAATCAACAATATGCGGTTAATTTCAGTGTATTTATAATGCTGCGTCACGGATGTGGATCTGAAAAAGAAAGATTAAACCACACAGGAACAGTAGCATTGCTTTGACGCTGGGTGTCGTCAGTCTGCAAAACTGAGCGGAGAACTTGCGTATGACAAGGTATGAGGTATCATGGAAATGTGTGTGGTTTTATGCCAAGTTTAGGTTTTATACATCACGATTTGAAAGTGGAAACGTTTGTACACAACATTTCTGTGCGTATGCACTGTTTATACATGAGGCCCCAGGTGTTTTTGCAGACTAAACTGTATGTCTGATTTGTACAGTGATCTGCTCCTTAATGATTAACTGTAAGTAGTGTACGTGGACCATCACTAAAACAAATCTGCTATCCAGTCTAAATCTTTTGTACTTTCGATGTTTGTGATTGGATCTTTTTGCAGAGTATATGTGATCCATCATTAATTTTGTGTTCACTGAAAGGGTATAATTAATATTAGACATTAGGCAGAATAAAACCAGGATTGGCCATTCATTTCTATTGGGGCCCACTCATCCATACACTGACACTCACATGAGTGTAATTAAGATTTTTCAAATAACAGAATATATATTTTTTTGGGATGTGAAAGAAAAATCTAATTGCTTGGGGAAAAACATACAAACTTCACATAGACAGCTATATTTCCCATCATAATCTAATGTCTGTGTGGAGTAAATTAAAAACACTTTTTTTTGAGTATCAATGTAATTGTTTTAGTTGATGATACTAATAGTAATTAAAACATTTTAGGCATTACTTATGAAATGTTTATAGCAGTGTTCACTTGAAAATAAATTAATAATTATTTTAATCTTTATGTGAAGTGAGTAAGGTAAATTTTGAAAGGATTTGTAGCTTTTAGTAATATTTGACTGGGCCAATAGTAATGCATGTTCATTTTTTTTTTTTAAAGCAATAAAAATGATTTCCCAGTGTAACATTTTCTTTGTTCTATAACAGATTATTAAATCACTGATGTCAGTTACAAAAGTGTATTTTGTATGAAAAGATCCATTCAACTGTAAAATGCTCTCAGTAGCATGGCAGATATTTGGTGTACAGTATATACAGTAGTAATGTTTGTGTTACTTTATTCTAAATAATATGATTTGTGAAAGCCTTTGTATTTAGGCAGCTATTTTGATTAACACTTGGAGTGTTCTAGTTTTGAGGTTGAGATTAAATGATATGCAGTATGGAGTTTTGTTTTCTCATTTTGCTGCAGAAGGCATTTCACTGTGAATCTTTGAGAAATGACATTTTTAAGATTGAAGTAATTCTTAATCTGAGCTAAACCCTTTTGAGTAGATTATGTATTGGCATGCTGTAATATTAATCTTGCAAGTCACCTTCGTTGTCAAAGCATTAAAGGTATATTTTGTATTTATGCCAAGGTTATTTACTGCGTCTTGGGTTCTTCAGTTTTCATTAGTTTGGTTGGTTGATCAGGGACCTTCATCTGACATTGCTTTATTTATACAGTTACGAAGGCTGCAATATTATCACAGCTCTATCGATCAATTGCAGTGATTAGTGAAAAATCAAGCCAGAATGTTTCACTGACTTTGTGGTGGCCAATTATTTGTAAAATATTTCAGTACTGACCTTGATTCAATTTATTTGCTTTATATACCTTCTAGGGTACACAAGACTGCTATGTGAAAATATTTTGATTACTGAGGGGATACAGCGGTACATATTTTTATTTTGGTAGTTTAATTTTGACGGAATCCTCTTGGATGGTCCTACTATTCACAGTCTCAAATTTTACAGTAAACATGTTGAAAGTATTTGTTTTGAAGGATGAATTGTTTAAATATATAGATTACCTCCTTGCCATTGTGGAATAGTCCGAAGCAATTCTACAGCTCTCGTCACTTTACCAACACATGGAAAAACCTGTGGTTGCAAAGGAATATTACCATTTTTTTGGCAAAGTGCTTTTACTTCATGTGAGTTATGAATATTGTAACAAAAAAAGACGAATTAGACAGTACATTTTGCACCTAATTCCAAAACCAGCTATACCACTGCAAACTTCTCATCCTTAATCAGAAAAGCTGGTGAGCTATGTGTTACCACTAGTGTTAATGGCACTATGGAAGGGTCCCAAAATGTAAAATTTAGAGATGGTTGAATTAGTTATACGGTATTGTTGTCAGTGACTTTTGTTTAGGTACGCCAGATACAAACGCACATTATTTTTAAAGCAATAGAGACAGTGACAGTGCCTATAATAATAATACCTGAGAGATGTGTCATCTGTGCAGTTTGCAGAACCAGTTTGTATTATGAATATGTAATGACTAATTCTCACCATGTTATTATAGTGGGCTAGAGAATGAGGAATATTGTACTCAAGAGTTTAAGTGCCTTTAAGTTCAATAGCTCCTTCGGGTATGGCAGACTATGAAAAGCCTGGCCAGCATGACCTCTTCCGGTAAACGCAATGTTCATGTTCAGAAATAAAAAATAATTTGTAAATGAGTCAGTTAACTTCTGGGTAAAACATGGCAAATTCACAAAGAGATTCCTGATGACCCTACAGTCAGTCATATCTAAAGGACTAGTTGAATGGAGATCTCTGAAGAGGAAATTCAACCCTTTTATGAATCAATCTGTTTTCCATTTAGTAGAACTGCAGATAAAGAAATTAGGTTAAAGAAAGAACTCCCAAGGTAAGCCCTACTTCCGGCTCCCCGCTCTCTGCCTCTGTCTTTATTTTCTATTCAAGTTTTAATTTTATGCTTTGACATTTAATTATGTTTGTTTTATGTTGGGGGAGGGTGTAGGCCAGGGTAACACAATGGTTACTGTTGGTGTCACACAGCTTCAGAGTTAGATTTCAAATAGATCTATTTCTTTTTGGTGTTTGCACATTCGCTCTGTGTCTGCATGTGCAGTGACTTTTTACTTGGTAAATGTGTTTTCTTCTCTTTTTGCCAGTCATGGGTATCTTAAGTTGATTGTTGACTATTAACTTGTCATAGTGCGTGTGAACAAAGGTGTGTATATGCATGCACTCCACATTGGACTAACTGCTTGTCCAGGGCTGATTCCCACTTGTGTCCAATGCTGCCAAAATATTTAAGGCATGGTACTACTCTGACCTGGATAAAACCGTTTGAAAGGGCATGGCAATTAAGTGATGAAACTGTTATTTCTCATTTGTTTAATAACAATTTTTATATATTTATTTTTTATTAAAATGGTGCAAAAAAGCACACAAATATAATTTTGTTCACTTTCTAAATATGTTCATACTTATGCGTTTAATTACTAGGAAGACTTCTGAAATGTATGATAAAAGACGTATTAGATTAGTTGGACAGCTTGATTTCTCTTTTTATGTTTATGAACTTGTCTGGTTAAGAAACAGAACTTTAACTTTTTGTTTTAAATTGATTTTAAATGGGTGATTACTTTTTTGATGAGTATGTATGTTATGAAACCGGAATAAATAAAACATGGGCATGTTACAGCAGGCCGGATTGTGAGAATATCTTCAGATGGCAGTGTAAACATCGGTGTTGTGCAGGGTATTTCAAAATTATATTTGCAGGGGTTTATGTGAACTTCAGTGGCTGCATTTCTAGCCTCTCTATAAGAATATTATTAAATATTTTTAGGTAGTATAGAGCAGTGCTGTTTTAAGAAGGACCATTTACTTGAATAATCTGAGGGCCCCAAAGGGAATCATGCCACTGTACTGTTTTGGGAATGGAAGCTATGGCAATAGCTACTTTAGCTGTAGAGGTAATTGAAATCTGTTTTAGAGCATTATGGCAGACGAGTGAGTGAGTCTTCTAAATAGGTTAGGACAAAGTACTATTTAGTTGGGCCAAGAGGAAATGTATGATTTGTATTGTTGTGATTATACTTGTTTGTACTTCATTTATACAAAGTGAGCAATTAATAGATAAAAAAAACTACAAAATATTACATTTTATCCTCCAGTTGACTATTCTGATTTGCTATGGGAGCACCCCTTCATAGAATAGCATTTTTTCAGAATGTTTGTTTTGTATAAAATTTAATCTGCTTAGTCCAGTTCACAAGAAAACAAGATATCAAGATACAAGCTAGTTTCCTTAGGTCTATGTAGTCTTTATGTGTTTTTCTGGCTTATCATGGGTAATGCCATTTTGTTATTATGATGGCACATATTTTTAGGCCTTGTGCATTCAGTCATGTGATATCAATGGCAGTCAATTGTTTAATTCTGGACTGCATGTTATTTAGGTTCTGAACTTTATACAGAGGAAGGAACGGTACTAAAAAAGAATTCTGTTCTTAAGCCATTGAGAAAGAAACATACCTGTAAACCAAAGAAAAAGAAATGTAGTCCTTAACCAGAGGTTGTTTTGTGCCTGTGAGTTTTGTTTTTTTCTTCATTTAGCTTAATAATTTCTGATCTTAGTGTCTCGGCCTTTAAATGCTATGTATTTCACTCTGTAAAAGCCAAACAAGCTCTGCACCAATATTGGCCAAGCAAGGATTTATATCTTTATTTCAGAATATGCTATGTATTGTTGCTAGTCTGTAATCTTTTATAATGTATGATTGTTTTTCTTATATTGTTGCTGATCCTGGATTGGTTGATCATATAGCTAACAATTATTGCTTTGTTATAATAAAATTTCAAGAATGTATATCAAATATGTCATGAGCTGATTTTATTTGGTATTATTGGGAAAATCATTTCAGGTAATTACAGTTCTCCCTGCAAACACATAATTGATTTATTCTTTTGAATTTCACTATTATTGCAATTGGATATGTCTAGTAAAGTACTAATAATAATTAATAAACTCAAGAATTTCATAAAAACATTATGTATTTGTGGTAACAATGAATTAGTCAACTTGTATGCCAGTGACATAACCACTGGATTTATATCCTTGCAGTCTTGCTTATTTTGTTTCATTTGTTCTCAGTGTGCATTTTCAAAGACATTTTATATTAATCAGAAGTAGTAATGCCTTTATAATGTTGAACTTGTTACAGGTTAAACATTTTCTCTAAAAGCGATGGCCACACAAATGCAAAAAATGAGATGCCACTTACAACAGAAATGGATTAATCATTTTCGAGACTAGTGTGGCTGACCTCGGCTGACCCAGAGTGGATTCCAACTCTGTAGGAAATGATTAACAGCTTGTTAGCATCCCTCTCTGCCTGAAGGTGTCACTATAAAAGATTTTAGCAACACCTCTTTTAAAATTAAATTTTAGCTAATGTGCATGATACTTCACAACATATGACTTAAAAATTATTATTTTTTTCCTGGCATGTAAAAAGTGCAAATCAGTATGTGGAAGCTTTTGCTTATTAAAAGTAAAGCTATTTGAACACATTATATCATAATTTTTGACTTACGGAGTTTGAACAAAAAGGAGAAAATAAACAAAGAACTACTCTAGGCACTGTCTTAATAAGTCAAGGTATTTTGACGCAGTAAAATATACATTACTTGTGGAAAATAGTTTATCAGCTTGTGTGTAATAGTTCCAAAAATGCAGAAAGCATCCACCTTGTCTTTTTTTAGACCTATGTAGAGTTTAGGTTCATGAAAATGCAGGGAGCAGTTTCTGACAAATTATTTTTATTTATTTATTACATGCTTGTTGCTATTGAAGCGATTTACTGTTAAAAAGGAGGGCATATAAAAAGGATTTTAGTCAAACACAGGAAAAAGCCTCTGAAGGACAATTGTCCTGTGGTTATTCCTTTTATTTATTTTTCCTTAAGTGTACCTGTTCAGATGTTGACCCTGATATGTCACTTATAATTACATACTGTTAGCCGCTCCTGTGTATCTCCAATTTGTTGCCTTATTTTCACACTTGATGCCAGAACTTTGCACTTATGTTATAGATTACTTTCTTTTTGTGTCCTACTTTGTTTACTTCCTTCATTAAATGCTTTTGGGTGGGTTACTCGGTGAAAAGTGCATCCATTATTGAGTCATCTTAATCTAAATCTGAATCCATTTATTACTGAGCTCTCTTAATCCAGAGCAGGCTCTAAGGAACCTAAACCTCTTCCAGTAGAATCAGGTATGTGGCAGGAACCAGAACAGGCTGTGGTGTACAGTATTAATGAAGTTTGTTACAGGGATCAACCTGAAATCAAGCAGTATTGTTTAACAGCATTGCACACAGTGAACATCTTTGCCCAAAGCAGCATTATAATACTTAATGAATGAATATACAGTATCTTTATGGAATACTAATTTACTGCACCTCACCCATGATGTGTTCACTGTCTTTCCATCTTGTTAATGGGTAATATATAGGTTAGGCCTATGAGCTTCTATAAGAATATTCACCCATTTGTTGTGAGCTACATTACTTTTGCAATATGCTCTTAGATCTTCTTGAATTCCAACCTCTTGTTTCATTTCTTTGAATTATTGCTTTCATTTTTTTGTGGATTGTAGGGAAATAATTACTGTCTTCCTTGTGGTTTATATTTGTACTGATGTGTTAGCTTCTGCTTAAAGCCTGATGTTACTGTTGTATGATTAGCATTGTTGGTGTAGTGGTTAAAACTGCTGCCTCTCCTGCGCCCTGAGTTCAAATCTCCGGTCTGGACTCTTTTTTTTTTTTTTTTTTTTGAAGTTTCTGTGTTCTCCCATGAAAGTTTTCTGTATGTATGTATGTATGTATGCATGTATGCATGCATGTGTATGTAAATGTGACACATGATGAACTAGCATGCCAAACAGAATTGATTTCTACCTTGCTCCCAATATATGGATGATTGCTTTATGGCAATAAAGTAAAACATAGGCTAAAGGTGAATGGTAGTGCAGTTCAGCTCAGATAATTGCACTGTAGCAATTGTGACAACATGTCTGAAGACTGTGGAAACATCAGTACCATCTGCATCTTCAATATAGCTCAACCATACAAGAAAGCAGCTTAAGCAAGTTATGAAGGAGAAAAATTCAGGTGGTATAATAAGCCATTTCTTATCTCTCTATTATAAAAAAAATCTTGGGAGGGAGACCAGGGAGACGAGACGTGATCTTCTCAGAAGACACTTGAAAGACCCGTGAGACAAAAGAGATTGGCCACGGAGCGTCTCGCGGGGACCTTAAACATGAGACTTGGTGCCAAGAGATTGTCCCAGGTCCATTTCACGGGGATGTGGAACATGATATTCTTGCAAGTCACGCACTACTTACAACCATTTTCAAATAAGACCACAGTCATCAAAACTCTGTTGTGTAAAGGCTTTTAGCAGACACAGATCCTGTGCTCTCAGCTCATATAAAGCGTATAAGTACAATACATTCTAGATGAAACATCAACAACTAAGCGAAGAAGAAAGAGCAGTGTGGAGAACAGAGACCCAAAAGCATTGGAGAGAAAAAAATGCAGATAAGAGCTTATGAAAGCAGTGGAATTCGAAAGGCAAAAAAAAAAAATGATGGCACGATACACATGCAGAGAAAGCTAAAGAATATGAAAGCAGTAAAATTTGAAAGTATCAAAAAAAAGATAGTAAAGATCTCATTAGCGCAAACAAACGGAAATTATTACTCGAAAAAAGGGAAAATAATCATCACAGACCAGGTGTAATTGAAAAAATAGCAGGACAAAGTCAGGTCAGAAATAAGAGAGTATAAAACAAAGTAAAACGTCATAAAGAGGTTCAAAAACGAGGGGCGATATACATGTAGAGCAAGTTACAGAATATAAAAGCAGAAAAATTCTAAAGTTTCAAAAAACGAGAGCAAAGATCACATTAGCACTAACAAAGAGAAATTATTACTCTGTGAAATAACAGAAAGGCAAATAGAGATCGATTATATGGACATAGGTGATATGTCAGAAGTATGGAAATATTGTAAGTCTTTGAAGGTTAAGTTAGGGACTTGTAGATTGTCTAATTTGTGTTGCCATCAGGGAAAAGTAGTGTTTCTACACAAAGAGAATTAAGAGGTTTGATGTTTGGGGAAAGTAAAATCCACAAACAGTCAATAAGTCAGTCATTTCCCAACCCACTATATCCAAAAGCAGGGTCACGGGGGGTCTGCTGGAGCCAATCCCAGCCAGCACAGGGCACAAGTCAGGAACAATCCCTGGGCAGGGCACCAGCCCACCGCAGAATCCACAAACACTACAGGCAAAATATATGAGTCTACAATAATCTTTTCGCCTTTGCATCATTCAGTGCTCAAAATGTAGATTTACACAATAATGGACCATATGCTATGAGAATCTGTGGTCCCGCAACTATTAAAGCAATGACAAGTTTAATTTAGAAGAAAACACAATTCGGTCAGGTGTATATTTATGATCACAGAGAAGCGATGCAAATTTTAACAGGCGACAAGAAAGGTAATGTAGTATATATTCCGCGAATAACATTAGACACCAAAGGAGATCTTGATATGCCATTCGTATTAAAATGTTTGCAGTTTCCCGTGAGAATAGCTTTTGCTATGACAAATCACAGGGACAAACATTAGAAAAAGTTGGATTATTTATTACAGAAAAAGAAATGATATTCACTCACGGGCAGTTATACGTTGCGTTGTCACAATATATCTCCAAAAACGGAATCAAAATTCAATGCGATCTTGAAGAAAAGGTGATTGTTTTTACTGAAGCTTTAAAGTGCAAATAAAAAAAAAAAAAAAAAAGGCTTTTAAAATTGGATATCCAATTAACCAAACATAGGGGTTGGCGAGCGAAGCCCCCTAGTTTTTTTATTCTTCTGTTTGTACCTTAATATGTATTTGTAAGATCTGTGGGTTTTCTCAGAATTGTCAACCAGTGTAAATGATAATGTGTATCAACTATGGTTCCTGTCCAATGCATGGAGATGTAACGCTGTTATGGTAAAACTTTAAATGTGCAACTTAATATTTTATAGGATGCACATTATGACGCCAAGAGCTGCATTTCTAGTTATGCTGAATAAGAGACCATACCTGTTTTGACTTACACCAAAGGGTAGTTTGGTCTCATTCATGTATTTTGATTGAAGACAGAAAATGAGATGATGTTCAGTATGTATTGTCTGTATGGCATGACAATAATATGTTTACACATTTGAGCATGTACAAGAGAGTAAAAAGAGAGATCAAAAATGGGCCAACAATTGTCTTTTGAACTTGTTAAACTGCTGAAGAGGAACTATAGAAGTTGCATGCCAGAAGTGCTGTTGAACAAGCAAATCGTTTGAACCCCTGAAAGGAGCTTTTAAGAGGGTGACAGTTTGCCAGTGGCATAAAGCAGGCTGTCTGGGCAAGGCTTGCACTACAGTTAAAGGTTTGTCATGCATGATCGTCTTAAAAGTGGATGCAAAAATGTTCAGAAGTAGGTGAATGTTGAGGGAAAAAGTATGTAAATGGTAATTCTGAAATATCCTTCCATTCATTTTATTAAAACCACTTTCTTCAGTGCTAGGTTGCGAGGTGATCTTGATATATGCCACTGTAAAATAATAAAATTAAAAATAATCTATTTATGTAATGTTTTCTTGTTTCAGCAGAAAATATGCTATTAAAGATTTTTACTTAGTAATTTGTTTTCTTTCTAAAATAGATAATTTTGCTGTTCAGCTATAACTGTAACTTTGATCTATAAGTCTCAAATATTTAACTGAAAATGCTTTGGATTGTGCTGAAGCATTTGAAATGAAACAACTAGCTAATGATTCATGGGTCTGTATATTTTGAAAAAGGAGCTGTTAAACACCTGAAATCAAAATATTTAGCCCTTTAACATACTACATAGTCATCACAGTAGTCTTTGTTTAAGTAGTATGTGGAAACATGGCCCTGCTTACATTTACTTTTTAAAATGGTTGTTCAGTTTATTTTTAAAAAGATCTGTGTGAAAACCACAAATGTTTTAAACATGTATGTGGAAAATTATTATGGAGAAATAAGTTAAATATATTAATAATTAATGCTTTGTTGTCATTATAAGCTGTTGTACCTAGTCTTTGAGGATGACTGAGAATTCTGCTCTTTTGGTTAATGTAATCAAGCCCCTGTGGAAATGGTAATGGGATGTACCATGGCAATGCTACGTTGAGATAAACTCCTCCTAGCAATCAGTCACTTTTTTTTTTTTTTTTAAAGTATCACCTCTTAGGAAATTGAGATAATTACCTTTAACTTAACTATGTATGTGTTTGTGTATGTAGGAAAAGCAATTTTTTTTCATTAACAAATTTAGTTGGAACAAAAGTCTACAGCCATTGCAGCCCTCCAGGACAAAAACTGCACACTTTGTGCTATCTGCAGCTGAAAAGTTCCAAATATGTCCTGTGTTATAGTTAAAGGGTGTACAAATTAAATAGCAACACAGTTGCCTCTGTACTTCTGGAGCCCTTAAAATAGGACCAGATCTGCTGTTGTAATAACAGCAATGTTAAATGTTCAGAAGCACATTTGGAGATTACGCATGTGTTAGAGAGAGACTGTTATTTCTAATACAGGTGGATATTGACATATAAAGCAGAAAGACAGAAAATAAAATGGGAGCAATAAAATATATATGCATATTAGTGAATGCTTGATTGTTAAATCAAATGTTAAAAACTAAGCTCTTTGGACAGATAATGTTAAACTTTTTATTCATGTGTTTCAGAGTAGGTAGAATCTGGTTCTATAAACTGTGCATGACAACCTGTCATTGAGAGAGAAAGGATGTCGGCAATATTTTTTTTATAAATATCTATTCTTCTGGCTGTTGACTGTGTGTCAATGTACCATTGTGAACATTTTTTTAATAATTTTTCTTGCAAATGTGTGTTTGTGTATATGTATATATCATTTTTGATGGTTAAATCAGTACTCAAGTATGTTTACATGGCATTAACCGTCATCAGGAGTATTTTCTGAGTTGAACCCTCCTCGTAACATTTGTACATGCAAATTATTTCCTTATTTACTATGAGTCTCCTGAAGATGTGTTGAATGCTTTAAAAAGACACACTGTTGTTGTAAACTATTGCTTACCCAGATTTCTGTTCATGCTTGCCTCTGCTCAGCATTAAATACAGTATGTCTGGTTTCATATTATGTCGTTTTCATTAGGTTAAACAAGGAACTGCCTTGGTAGTCTCTGCCCCCAAAATATTTTTAATTGCATTTAGCCAATTATGTAAATGAATGAATGGACAGATTGATAAAACTGGAATTAAAATAAAAAATATTTTTGGTCCTGTCAAATTATGTTCTAGGTTGCTGGGATAGGTTGTATGTGTAACTGGGAACACATACAATATATTTGTTAGAACACATAATTTTGCTTTATTTTGTTATATATGATATTTTTTCTGTGTGCTGCACTTATAAATTGTCATCATAAAATGACCTGAGTAAGAGAGAAAGTTTTAAGTTAAAGCATATTCAGAATTTTTGTTAACACAATGGTCGTCTTCTTCATTTCCCTAAATTTAATAGTAATATCTGCAAAACCTATCATCACAACTTTATTCTAAAATTAATGCTTATTTCAGACTACCTGCCTTAGATATTCAGTAATAACAGGTATAGAGACTATAATTTAATTTTGCCAAATTTTGTAAGTGTGATGTGCTAGCGTTACCCAACCCCCGAAGGCTGTAGTCTATATCTTCAGTATATTTTTCTTTCTTGACTGTGTTTAGAAAATGGATGGATTGATTTTCATTATATTAATAGAACTTGTGCATTATTTAAAAAAAGTCTTCATAAACTGTTGGTTAGAATTGTACTGGAAGATTTTGTCTAATTATCTTTTTTATGGTTCAGTTTAGTAGAATTATAAATTGCTGTTACCATTACAAAGGATTGGTGACTTCTGGTATTTTTTTAATGTGATTCAGTTTAGTGTTTGACATGAATAACATAGTGTTATTTAGAAGAAAACGTTTAACTACTTACAGTGAATAACAATGAAAAAGTGTTTAATGTGTCATTATAATGCAAAAACCATGTATCTTATGTAGCAGATAAATGCTACATTTTGTATACAACACAAGATACAACAGATAATTGCTACATTTTTATATACAACAAAATAATCAATCTTTTAATTTTTTTTTTTTTTTTTTAACAGTACTGGGCCTATCTGGAAAGGGTTGTGTTCTACACATGGAGTGCTGTAATTTTATAGCTCTTGTGTCATACATAACACCCTCATTATCTTTTGTTTAATAATGCATGCTGAAATCTAGGTTTAATAGTATGTGTAGGTGTGTGGATTAATCTATTGTGGCATTTGTACCAATACTTTGTAAATCTTTTTATCAGGAAGCTTTTCTAGTGTTAATTGTGTCATTGTGCTAGTAAACTGAAAACAATAAAGAAAATATTTAAAGGTACTTGACCAAAAATTGACTTAAAGTAGTTTGCAATTTAGAAGTTTCTTAAATCGGTTATTAAACCAGAAACTTCCACCATCAAATAATAGCCTTTGTGCTCTCAGTATTTAAAGAACCAGCGCTGACTGTACATTCTTTTTGTCTTTCTTCTAATTCTGTCAAGGATGCCTGACCTTCTGAGTAGCTCACTACTGGAAGGTAGGGTGGAAGAATGTCTTCTGGCTTATGGGGAACAGTACATAATCTTAGATTGGACCATTTTGCCATTTTATGGATACAGCTTGGCATGAAAGGCAAAGCAGAAGAATTGTTACCATGGTGTCCTTTAAGGGGAGGCATTTCAGAAGCTGTTTGATACTTTCAAAGGCTACTTAAGGCTCGGGGTTCAGTGGTTTTACAGGACACCAGAGAACATTGTGGTTTGGCACATAGTCTTTCGTTTGGTAATGTCAGGGGTTGGCTGGAAGTAATCCTGGTAGGGGTTTCAGACACGAGTTGGGAGGAGAATTTGGGACAAATTTTTACTAGAAGGAAGAAGAGGCCAGGGTGGTGAGAGACAAACAGAGAAGGAGAGAGGTAAGTATGTGTAGATTGGTGATAGGAGAGCAGGTGAGTAAACCATTGGAAGATAGGGTTTCAAGCTCTGTGTGGGCATTCTCAGAGTGACAACATAATTTTGTTTATCTGTATTTCTGTTTGCTTTATGCCTTATATTACTTGTTTGTGAATCCCATATTTGAGTGGTGTATATATGAAGTTTTTGATTCTTTTGGCCTGCTTGGCATTATTCTGAGTGAAGGAACCCTCTCCATTTACTACATGCAATGTAATATATTGCAACTGTATATTTTATATATATATATATATATATATATATATATATATATATATATATATATATATATATATATATATAAACAAACATGTTTGTGTGTGTGCGGATATATATATTCCAAGCATGAGTACAGCTGCTGCAGTGTGGAATGTAGTACTTGTTTTGTGGGTGAGGGGATGACTTTGCCTTTACATTTCGATGATTCTTCCCTGCCAACTCTGCAGCTGTCCACAGAGTGAGAGCAGTCATTGGCATGCAGTACTTTCTGGCAGCATACAGCAGAGCAGAGTTTCAGCTGGGAGTTGGGGATTTGTGACATGTGGCTCAGAGACTTTTCTGCTCAATATTAAAAATATGTTAAGACAGCCATTTTGGAACATTGTACTTCATCTGGAAATAATTTTTTTGTATGTGTTTAAAATGTATTTAGAGTACAGATTCAGTATTTTTTATAATATTTAAAAATATAGCTGGTGGCTTGGTATTGCATAATGCTGTTTTTCCAGTCTTGATAAAATTTGCAATTATTCCACATACATGTTAATTAAGGATATACTGTATCTGTAGATATACAGTATTTCATTCTAATGCTCCTCTCTGCTGTTTAATTCACTGCTGTCGTCTAACTCAAATTATAAATGTGGTTTTATATTATATTTTGGAAAGCCAATTTAGACCATTATCTTGGCAACAAACTCTAAATTAGCACATTTCAAAGGTCTAGCAATTGCTTTAATGCTTGGAGTGTATTTCATGTTGCTTGATGGTCATTTCGGTAGTTCACATTTTTCTTTCAAATCCCTTAAATGATTCTTGGCATGGATGTGCAGAGGTTCAAGATACTGGCTTGGACACCCTTGCTATTTAATTTGTGTTACTCTGGTTTCTTGCCACATCCAAAAGACATGTAGGTAAGCTTTATTGGTGACTGTAAGTGAAGGTAAAGGTGTGTGTTCAAGAGTAAATGAGGCATATAATGGATTAATATTTTGTCTGTGACTGGTTCCACCATTTTACCTGAACTTGCAGGAATTGGTCCTTGTTTCCCATTAATTTGAACTGGATATGGGTGGATGAAGTGATTTAGGAAATTACCTCTTGGTTTGCAGTGCTTTGAGGTTAGTTTCCTTTGCAGAATACTAATGAACCTTTCTAAAATGCATAATTGTCATTCTTGTTACTTTTTACCAGCCTCTCGAATTTTGGGAAATACTGTATGAAGCACACAAGACTGACGTTGTCTACCAGACAGTTTAAAAAATAAATTGATACTTAATGCTAAAGGATATTTGGTCTACTTCACTGCATAATGCACTTCCATTTTTTCATTAGTCTTTATGTAGTAAAATTTCCCATGGTAAAGACTCTGATGGCTATTGTAATAAATACTTTAGGGGTCACTGGCCTCTTTCCATGAGTAACAATCTTAGGCTACATGCAGACGTCTCTGGATCCCTGCCTTATTTCAGCATCTTTATAACTCTGGGATTTTGCAGCATGCCAGTAAGATCAATTACATTTTATGTCCTTGTTCATATCACTTTGGAGATGTGCAAAAATGTGACATACTGCACTACATATTTTCCATACATCTACATGCAGTGGGGAAACTGTGAAATTAATGCAATTCTACTTTTTTCATATGGAAAACACACAGCCCAAACCCTGCCCCTTGCCATACCCTAGTAATTGCCCTTAAGTGTTTTTTATTGGTCAGGCTAAGCATGTGCACTTACCTAGGCGCAGTGGAGGAAAGTCCAATGTTGTAAGCTAGTGCTATCTGCTGAGAGCTGTTTACCCTGACACTTCCCCTGGAATGATCCAGGTAGTGGGATTTCATTAACTAACAATGGAAAATTAATTCTCTGACATTCTCTGCTTATGTAAGTTTTATGAGTAGCATAATTTTGAGTCACTGATGTCAGTCACAGTACTGCTGCTATAGAGTTATGTGTTACTATGCTTCTGTCCAGTCTCCAGTGGAGTCATAAATGATAGGCAAAAATAACACAAACATCATAGTAGTAGAATACCTATATCATAGCACACCTCTTAAAGCTCAATAAAATATTTACATGTAAAAATGTTGTTTCAGTGTTTGTTTTTACCCCTAGAGAAATATATTTCTTAACACAGATGGCAAGCAAACCTATGTTCATTCATGCACATTAAAAAAGCACATCAGTGTGCAAAAACACATTAAAACATATATGCATTATGCAAGTAAAAATGTGTATCTCTACATGTGTGAATCTAGCCTTAGATTTATAACGTGGAGTTTTATTAAAACATGGAACAAATTGAAGCTATACTGTATATACTGTATTTTTTTACAGGAGTGCCTCAGTTCGATGTGGTTTTTCAGGCTGGGTGGTGTCTAAACTCCTGATGCCACAATTCATGTCCTTCTTGCACCTTATTCTAAGTCATTGTCTTATTCTCCAGACTGTGCCTTCGCTGACCCTTGTCCCCAAATGTCTGACTCTATTTAACTTTAGCAGTGGGCACCATTGTAAACTCTACCTGAGAGCGGGTTTCTGGACTGGAAATATTGTAAGACTCCATGGTTGCACAGTTCCAATTAAATATAGCCAAAACTGGCAGAGAATACACAAGAAGGCCATAGTGTAATTAACAACCAAAAGTGTCCAAAGCACTCCTGCGCTAGACTTATTTGTATAAAATAATCGAAAGAAACAAAATGTGGTTTATGCATGGCAGATTTTTGAACAATTTTTGACTCAAAATGTCCTGTCATATGTGAGCTAGAAGTGTGACTTGGTTTTAAAATCATGCATGAATTTCTGTATTGCGACAGACTTAAAATCAGACACTGAGATCTCCACACCTTGCCGCATACGTGGATCAAATGTCTCAAAACCGAGAAGCATGATTGGCCGTTTCAACAAATTACAAATTAAAGAAAATTTTATGTTGATTCTCAGATATTCGTTTTTTCAGAGATTTGTCCCCTTCAACAGCAGCTTAATGAGCCTCATTCTACAACAGTAAACATCACTCATACAAAGCCGAAATTACATACAGCTTCTTTTTTCACGCAAAATTGAAAGTGATTTTTGATGACCAATATACATCTTCAGTTCTCTTGCCAGTACAAAAAGCTAAAAAGACTGATCCCGACATAATTTAAAATATGATCATGAGTCTTAACATTGTCTTGGTAATGCAAAGAAGATTCTGCTTGCAATTTGGTCTATTTATAATATGACATATGCTGTTAACTATACATTCTGTTTCCTTTTCAGCCATTTTTTTAAATTATTTTGACTTTTTCTTTTTTTTCTTTTAAATCATAATATTGTAATTTCTTCTTTTAAATATTATGTATATTTTGGTAACCACTAATTAACTAGTTATTTAAAGTTTTACTAGACTTTTTTTTTTTTTCGCCAAAGGGGACTGTTTAACATGCTACCCTAGGTTTATTGCAGCTGGACTGTACTATCATAAGATATTTCAGTTGTAATCTTTGCCATTCCACTTATCGAGCAGGCCCTGATGGTTACCCTGCTGAATTTTGTAAATCATTTTCAAATAAGTTAGCTCCACTACTATCGGCAAACCTCTACCTCAAGCGTTTCGCCGAGCATTACCGTCTTTCCAAAGAAAAATATGTGTTTTACAAACTAATTTAACCTGAGATTAATGATTTTTGTAAACACTATATTAAACAGCTTTGCCTAAATTTACAAATAAAGACGTACAAAATATTTATCAAGTTATATGTAAAATCTCACATCACAACAGCCCCCAATCACGATTGCACTTTGCAGTTGCCATTGAGCCATTCACGATTCACTTTTGAAATGTACCAGAGAAGGACTTGATCAGAAAGTAACACTATATGCAGGTAATATTGTACAGGTACTCGTCGACATACAACCTATGCAAGTTACGACTGATCGACTTTACGACGTGTTCAACAGTTTCCCCCTGCTGTGTTTGACTTAGAAAGTAAGAAAATGTTAATAAAATATTACTTTAAGATGATTACAATATCATTACCCAGTCTAATATTCTTACCTTTATTTAACATAGGCCAACTTACGTCCAGATCAACTTACAACCAGTCAGTTGATACCAATCGCGGTCGTAAGTCGACGAGTACCTGTACTATGTATATCGGACCCACAAACTTCCATAACAGCAGTCCTCAGTGTACTAGCAGAATTTCAAAAGTTGTCTGGACTCAAAATGAATTTGAATAAAACTGTCATTTTCCCAGTGAACTCTAGCACAAAATATTAGCCTGGACACATCCCCATTTATTTTAGCAGATCAGTCCAAATACCTAGGGGTCAACATCACAAATAAAAATAAAGATATTTTTCTATATAATTTTGAGGTCTGCATGGAAAAAGCTTAACAAGATGTAAACAGATGATCTACCCTCCATCTCACATTAGCAAGGAAAATCAGCGCCATCAAGATGTATCTTTCTCCGGCTTCTAATTGTACTTCAAAGCATCCCCACATACATTAACAAGTCATTCTTCAAGAAATTAGATATAACCTCATTTATTTGGAATTCTAAACACCCAACCATCCAAAGGGTGACTCTAAAATGACCTAAAGCAGAAGGGGGCGTGGCACTGCCTAACTCTGTATTATTACTGGGCGGCAAATATAAAAGCTATAAAGACCTGGACATTGACTCAAATTGATGAAAATACACAAGCCTGGTCTGCAATAGAAATAAAATCATGTTGTACTTCTTTATATACCCTGCTTTGTGTCCCAGTAAATATAAATTATCATCAATATACTGATAATCTAATTGTCTATTACTCATTCAGAATATGGAACCAATGCAGGAAGCACTTTAAGATAGAGATGCCCTTTGTTGCACCTTTACATGATAATCACCTTTTTCTACACAGTATTTAATATTTGGAAAACATCCAGGATGAAAACACTAGATTAGAGATTTGTATGTGTATATAATGTGTTTGCATTGTATGAACAATTACACTTCAAATTTAACTTCCCATCAACACAATTTTCCACTACTTTAAAATCAGAAACTTCACTAAAAGGAACCTAACCCAATTTTCCTCATCTCCCACCCATTTCTATTCCAGGGGGAATACTGATCAGTCTTGAAGACTTGACAACATCTCAACAATATATTAAAACATCTTAAAGTATCTTCCTTTCAATGATCCCAGTGTATAATGGGGGAGAGGATCTTCCACTTAACATCTCTGAAAAGAAGTGGAAGGCAGCCATACATAGAATACATTCCTGCTACATTTGTTCAAAGCATTTAATTATACAATTTATTTACACATTTATCTCATTTAATATTGTCCAAAATGTGTCCAGGGCAAGATTCAACAAGTGAACATTACAATTTAATCCAGCCTCACTGGGCCACATGTTTTGGGCGTGCACCAAATTAACACTGTTCTGGACAGAAATATTTGTATGCCTATCAGACAGCCTTGGTGTCACAGTCACTCCTATCCCATTAAGATCTGTGTTCAGTGTCCGCCTGGATGGGCTTAAAGTGGAGAAGGACAAATTGATTTTAACTGCCTATACCACACTAACAGCATATAGACTTATCTTTCTCAACTGGAAGAATCCCAGCCCACCTGTTATAAGTCAGTGGGTACTACTTGAAATGTGAAAATTAAATTGTCATTTGGAGGATATTGCTTAAAATATGGCAAGATCTAATCAATCAAATGTTAGAATAAGCATTTATAAATACTTAGTTTTTTTTTTTTTGCTCATGTTATAGTCTCTCCTCTCTTTCTCATGGACGGGGGTTGAATTATGGTTTAAGTTTCACATAATTATATGGAATGTTCTTTTCCACAATAAAAATAAATGAATAATGAATGTCTATGTTTTCTTGGGATATCTAATATGTATAGAAACTCCCTAATAAACCAGGAGTCCTGGCATATAAAAATTCTATAGGATACCATTCTCTGCATTGTTCCACTTCCCAGATATTTACACCATCTCTCCAAAGGAACCTCACCAGCTGGTGGCAATATAGGCAGTCCCTGGGTTACGTACGAGGTAGGGATTGTAGGTTTGTCCTTAAGTTAAATTTGTATACAAGTCGGAACAGGTACATTATTTTAATAAATGCTGTTGTTGGCCTACTGTAACCAAGTGCTCTGCCAATGAATGGAGTTTCACCTCTCTCTGACCTTTTTATTATTTCTATTTTATTTTCAATGGTGATGGTTTTTCTCTTCTTTACTGTATCACCAGCACTTGCATCAGATTTGTGTTTCAGAGACATTCTTGAAGGGTGATGACAAAAGGTTAAGATGAGCTCTTGTGCGCAGTGCTGTACATGCTGTCACAGCAGGATGGCACCCGTTGTCAACACGTCTGGTGTATTGAACGAGAGACAACATCCTGTTATGTGCGTAACAGTACAAGAAGGCTTGCTATTGAGAATGAATGCGAGTATAGTATGCTACCTGCAGTGTCCGCCAACTAAGAATGAACACAGCGCTGCAAAAGGCGGGCAGTGAATCACCCACCACCGCTCCTATTCAACAGGCAGCCATCCGAGGTACACTACAATGCTACCCCCCACGGCCCCATTCACCCTCAATGGCCTCCATTCAGGCACAACCGGGTCACCGCTTGCAGCATTATCAGCCGCTCATTGAGAACGAATGGGGCAGCCGTGTGTGATGGGCGGGCAGTGAAATGCCTCCCCGCCAGTGTCCAGTCAGGAGCAGTAGCTGTGGTGGCATAGTGGGCAGACAGCGGCCTGCCTCATCAAGCCTCCGTCCTGCACATGAGCGATAGCTGTGGCCCTGGTGACTATGTACCCTGAGTCACCGATTGCCGCCTGGAGCCGCCCGAGGGACACTACACTGCACGAGCAGCAAAATCGCCCCCCTCCACCTACCACTTGCAGCATCCCCAGGCCGAAGATGACGGAACGGCAGTTACTGAGGAGCATGCATCGCAGCTGCGGCCCCGTTCGTATGTCGTAGGTCGGATGTCCGTAACCTGGGGACTACCTGTATAGTTCAAAACAGAATTCTAGGAAAAGTACATTTTCATTTGCCTCCTTTTTGATACTGTCGGGTCTTTAGAAATGTTTTCCAAGAACATTTTGGCTAATATTGCCTTTCAGTACAGATGTCTACAATTTACAGTACAATACACTTAAGGTAGCTGACATTAACTAAGAGACCTTTTGATTGTGTCACTGGTAACTTTTTTGAGTGATCTTTAGAGTCACAAATTTTAAGGCTGGTTCCTTGATGTTGTCAGAATCGGCTTTAGTCCCCATGAACCCATGAACCTATGAACGGGTGATTTTTGTTTACCCCCAAACACTGAATGTAAAAATCTGATTATGTTTTACATTTAACTGTTTTCTCATATTCCAAAAGTTTTACATTGGATTTCCAAAAAGAAACCTTAATAACTCAGCTTGTATATACTAAATATGATTTATAAAGATAATCAAATTTAAACTTATTTTTCACATACAAATTATACATACACTATAATATGTAGTGAAATGCTGGTTACTCAACACCAATATCTATGACCATAAGAAGAATAATAAAAGGACAATAACAATAATGCATAATTTTATAGATATCATTAATACATTTCTAAATATGTGATAGTAATACACTAAATAAATAACTTAATTTTGAGAGTAATTTAGTAGTGCATCATGTAATTTAGATACTTTCCTTATTCAAGATGCAGGTGATTGTGGGGAAAAAGCTCCTCCTCAGTCTCTCCGAACTGACCTTTTGGCAAACCAAATCTAAACAAGGCAGAGTACTTTCATTGGTGGATGTTCAGAAGTTCTTTAGTAATTGAGAGGGTCACCTGAGATAATTGAGGCATCTGAGGTGGTAAAGATATTGTCATTTTTTTCTTTACCAAGGTGTTGGTGTGTTTGGACCAGGTTAGGTTCTCTGTGATATGGACACTTAGGTATTTGAAACTGTCTACCCTCTCCATATGGGTGGTGTTAATACTGAGAGGATGGGTAGTACCTTTACTGTTTTGGCTGTTCTGTCTGTTGACATCGAGGAATTTACAGTTACAATCCTGTGTAAAGAAGTCAATAAGTAAATTTTCCTCCACCCCAAGTATGTACATTGAAATAAAAAGTACTCAGATTGAGGACGACTGAAAGCGGCTTATAGTTGTATTATGTGAGGTGTTAGTGTGAATGCTGATAGCAGTGAGGATGAAGAAGTTTGAAGACAAAGCCTGAGAATTTGGTTTAAGACTGCCACTGTGCTGCCGGTTTTCAAATATAGAAATATCAGCTGTGTAAGCCCGTGCTGTAAAAAGTACAGGGTCCTAGAAACTAAAAACTGAAATGTAGAGATGTCAGGTAATTTGAAAGGAACTACTCTGGGCATCTCTCTCCTAGGAGGTTTCGTATTGATGACATGCTTGCCTCGCTTGTCTATTAGCGGCGGAAGGAAAAGTAAAAGGGATACTGTTTTGCTGATGTACTCGCTTCGCTTCTGTATTAGCTGTTAAGTGAGTGAGTCTTTGGAGGTTTCATTTTGCCAACGTGCTGTATCCTTGGTGGTGGAGACAGACACACACACTTCCACGTGTAGACATTTATATATAAGAAGATGTTTTTCATTTTCAAATTAAATTGTTAGTGTCTTTGAATATAAAAAAAATATTTTAAGAGTACAAGTGTGTTAAGTTAGAAGCAGCTTGTAATGGAGAAGGGGAAAATTAACCTATTAGTCTTAAGGGGAGGCATCATTTTTGCCTTCAACTAAAACTGAAACCTTGTAAATGTTAGTGGAAGATCAATATAATCATTTGCATTAAACTTGAAAGTGTGCTTTAGTCCTAATGCCAGTTAGTTTTCCCTGTCTTGTACACAGCATTGCCAGATTTTGGCAATTGGCTTCATGTGTTTCTGAACTGGAAGAACAGTCTACAAATTGCATGCTTAGGTAGATATTCTGTCCTAAATTGGATTAAACAGATTTGAGAATAGGTTACTTACATTTCTACTTTCACAGTACAAATTTTATGTATTAGTTTTAATTTTTTCCCCTCAAAACCATTATTACTGTGGAAGTTCTTAGGGGCTATAACCATTATATAACCTGTGCAAAATGTGCAATATCCAGTAAGGTCTCCAGATTTAATCATTCCTCTGATTGTTGATTTGGTTTAATAAAGGCATACCTTTTGATATACATTTTACTTCTGACATTTCACAAAATGTATAGGCATTTTTAACTATAGTCTCTGACTAAGTTCTTTGTACAAAAAGTTTTATAATGCACTTACTTAAAAACAGAATATTACAATTTTTCCAATACGATGTAATTCATTTAAATATTATTTTTATTTATGCTATTAATTCTAAGGTACTTATGTATTCTAGCAACAATGCTGGTAGTGTTTCTTCTGGTATTACCCCAAGCAAAACTATTAGTAAATTAAATTTATGGCTATCTTAAAGGCTGTCTAATAAACAGATTGTTTTTCACAATTGAATGCTACACTTCATAAAACACGTGTAAGCTGTCCATAGGATTTAACAGTAAATTACTGGGTTGCAGTCAGAATGAAAAATGTATAGTTAATATACCAAAGAACCTGTTTCAAGATCAAGTATAACTTCCAGGATTCATTTACCATTGATACTATGTAAACAAGTCCATAAACTTAGATGATAAAGTACAGAAAACACCACCACAACCTTAGACAACATGTGCTGACTTTAATTTGTGTGAGCCAATTATAGTAGTCTTGAGCAATGATGTATAGTAAAGTATATGTGTTTGCAAGTTACCTGAGAATTTTCACAAACAGATGTGGAACTTCACGTTGGTTTTGCAAGGTTAAATATTTGAAAAAGATCTGAAAACTGGGTATATTCTGATTTTGATATAATACAACTATTATCCATGTGAGAACTTTTGAGAGTGGAAAAAAAACCTGTCATAATACATGAGTAAGTTTTAAAGATCCTGACTGTGCACAGTGCAGTCAGACAAAGAGCCTGAGTTATAAACAAACTGAAAATGCTGAGTTCATTGCAAGCAGCTTCCCTTTATAACTTCTTCAATCCTCTACACTTTGGCTGTGTCCAAGCTAAGGACTTCCCAGAGAATAGTAACGTAACCAGTGCAAGTCAGGATTTAGAAATAATATATAAACCTATTATAACGTCACTATTAATCTTAAAATTAAACCTTATCAGAGGTATGTGTTCATTTTTAGGATCATTGAAGGTGAAATTTATTTTCACAAGCATCATCTATTCATCTTGTACTTCTATAAATATTTGAATTTTGCCTTTTTGTACTTTCCAGGTATAAACAGAATCAATAAACATTCAGCATTAATGTGCGCATCCAAGAACATTTCCCCGCTCCATTTTTAAACATTTTCCTAGGCATATGGTTAGGTTCTGCTTAAAATGAACCATCTGTACTAATCTGAAACAATAAAATCAAATTAAATCATATTAAGAAATAAGTTTATTGTTAGCAAATTCACATGAATATTAAAAAATGGAATCTACATCTTAAAAAAGTGAAACAAAATATGCCAATTTTTTTCAGATTATTAAACTAGAGATACATCTTGAAACAGCCCCAGATTATTAAATTAGAGATAAACCTTGAAATAACCCCAATAAATATTTTCTCTGAATCCACTGCATAATTTCACTTTAAGGCAACACCCATGTATTGTGTGCTATCTTGGCATCATAGACAAATCCAAGGCAGGCATGTCTTTTTATATTTCATCTATGCTTAATGCAAAGAAAAGAAAAAATATTGCTGATGTTGTAATCCTATTTGATAAATGACAACACAGTGGAAACCCACATAATTTCACTTCTCCCTTTAATGATTGGTGATTTTGATAGGGGTATAATGTGATTTTGATACTTAGAGTTCCTTCCATTTGTGTATTGCTTATTATTTTTGTAGTATTTTAAGCTCTGGTTCAGAATTTGAATCTGATATAGTGGAGCAAGAATGCTGTCAGCTGTACCACACTTGAGATGACATCAAAAAAAGATATATATATAAAAAAAAACAAAAAAAAAACACCCTGGTCACCCTAAAATGACAATTACACATAGAGGAATACCTCCTGTCATAAAGATAATAAAGTGAAACATTCATAAACCATTTTTTTATTTGAGAATGGGTATTTCATTTCTTTTAAACTTGCATATAGGTGTACTTTTTTTTGTCATTCTTTTTTCCTTTTGTTTTTGAATTTTTTTTCCGGTCATGGGTAGATGTGCCCTGTATAAAAAGTGAGTTCATATTCTGCTGGCCCATTTTGAGGTTCAAAGGTTAAGATGAAGAACAGTACACATTTTTCGGTGCTTAAATGAAGAATATGAAATAAGATTGGCTACATGTCAGTGAGTGTCAGCACCAGACATTCCTTTAACAGTTCTCAAGGACATGTTATTTGAGCAGATTTTTATGCTAGGACAGTTGATTATTGGTCGAGAAGAGAGTGATTACCAGAGTTATCAGAGTTTTATTCTTCTGTTATGGCTGTTGTACAGTTCATTGTTTTTATTATAGCTTTGATTATAGCTTAAACTCGGTATAGTTAAATGCATTACACTGTTCTGTTGCAAGTTGTATACTTTCCCACTGCTGACAGTTATCCTAGCACCACTCTTTTCACTAGGTGCAATCACCAGACTTATATTTCACGCTACCTCTTACACATTAGTGATTGGCATTCAGCAGGTGGGTTGATTCTAAGATTCTTTAGATTCTAAGCTGTAGTAACCTACATGACCCTAGTGCTACTTGCCAAGGAGCTTATAGAATAACCAACAAACTAGAAGATCAATGTGGGCTTTTGTAGTGTACAGTGGATTCAGAAAGTAAAAATTCTTTGCATTTATATATGTTGTAGATTTAATTGGAAATTGATAAATTTCACATTTTTGCCCATCACGCTATGTTTGATAACCCATATTGACAAAGTGAAAACATCCTTTCAGGAAGGTTTGCAAATTAGTTAAAAATCTAAATTTGAAAGCTCTCATTTATTTACGTATTCAGACTCTGTACTGTGGCACTTTGGTCAGGTACATCGTGTTTGATTTAATTATCATTGTGTGTGTCTAGAATATGATTGGAGTCCATCCTGTGGCAAATTTAATTGGCTGGACATCATTAAGAAAGGCACACTCCTGTTTATATGAGGCCCCACAATCCACACTGCATGTCAGGGCAATAAACAAAAATGATGTTTAACAAGGTCTCTCTAGATTCCGTGATTAAACTGTGTTAAAGCATAGATCAGGGCAAGGGTATGAAATTATTTTTAAAGCTTTGAGTGTTTCATGAGCACAGTAGTCTGAATAATTGTAAATGGAAACAGTTTGGAACCATCAGAACTCTTCCTACAGTTAGCTGTCTGGCCAAATTAAGTAGCTGGACAGGAAGGGACTTGGCCAGTGAGATGACTAAGAGCCCAGTGGTCACTCTACCAGAGCTTCAGAAGTCATCTGCTCAGATTTATGACCGTCACACTAGAACTCGCATCAATGAAGCATTTATGGTAGAGTGACTAAATGGACTCCACTCTTGATTAAAAGACGTATGACAGCCTTCTTGGAGTTTGCCAGATAGCATTTATAGGACTCTAAGAGCATGGCAAAAAACATTGTATGGTTTGGTTAGACAACAGAATGTCAAGTGCTGTATGTTGAAGGCCAGGCACCGATAATTATCCTTTTAATACCATCCCTACGGTGAAGCAAGGAGGTGGCAACCCAATTGGAGAGTGCACACGACTGCAAACTGGGTTGAACATTCACCTTTCTATATGATAGTGATCCACAGGATACAGCCAAGACAATGTTGGAGAGACCTGAAGATAGAAGTTTACAGACAGTCTATAGAGCTTTAGAGGATCTGCCAAGAATAATGAGATAAACAGCCCACATTCTTGTATTCTTGTACCCAAGAAGGTTTACAGCTGTAATTGATGCCAAAGGGCTACAAAGTACTGAATTAAGGGTCTGTATACTTACAGACATTTCAGTGATTTGATTTTTAGTAAAGTTTAAAACATTTCTGAAAACATTTTTACTTTGGTTTCATTGGTTATTGAGTGTAGAGTGATGGGCAAGAAAGTCAGATTTATCGGTTTAAAATTAAATCTACAGTACAACACAATTAAGTGGGCAGAAGGTGAAATAATTTCTGAATCCACTGTACATTTCACATTAGACCTAATTCATAAAAATAAACCATTACTAGCAAGAAACAATTTTCACAAATTTGACAAATGGAATTTTTTCCATGCTATGTCTAATCAGACTATAGGATCATTGCAATTACCCACTTATTTTGCCAATAATCTTCTGTGTAAACATCTTCACACTCAAGACATAAAAAAAATTCTACGCCCAGTTAAAGTCATAGCTGGTAACAAAAGCTTCCATGCAAAGCAGTTACTTCTGGGCCTGTGCAACACATAGGTCTAATGTTTTCATTCAGATCTTTTCTCCAACCTCTGTTTGTGGTCAATTGGTATAACAGAAAATATTTTCTTTTGTGGTAGGACATATTCAGCATTTAATCTGCACGTTGTGCTTGTCTGTGCAGCTTTGCTTAAAAATTTCCCAGTAAAGTGGTTTTGTTTTGTTTATTTTGTGTGGATAGAGGTGAGGATTGGATATATTAAATATTTGATTAACACATTTCAATATTTAATGTGCAGAGTAGAATACTTGCTTCCTTTTATATACTTTTCACCCTAAATTACCTAAAAACAGACACCACGTTGCTAGGCTACAACTGTTTAGTGAAAATTGTGCTGCAGTAAAGTAGTATTAACCTTTCAGTGTTGCCACAAATATTGTAAATGTTTTCAATCAAAAAAAATGTAACATAAGATGTTTTTTTTGGATACATAAATTTACAGTTGAATAAGGTAATGTTGCTCACACTTTAACCTTGGAGCCTGTCCTCAGTTCAGGCCAGAGATACACATAAAAAAGACTGGCCTATGTGTGCATTCCCAAGCCTAGTTAATGGTCACAGAGGGTAACAACCTGTTTTGGCATAAACCAACCCTGGAAGGGGAACCACTTCATTGCATGGACCACACTTAGAAACATTCAGACTGGGTCAATTTAGAATCACAAACTAAGTTTTTCTGTTCGATAATGTTAACCAAAATTCATTTGTCCATCCATTTTTGAATGTGATTCATCCAAAATGATAAGTTAACTTTTAACTTTTACATCTGTTTTGTTATACTGTAGAATAAATTGAAGTAAATGAATAAGGAGAAGTTTAAAATGGCAGCTCTCTGCAGAAGCAAGTTTAGTAAAGTTTAATACACTGTTCCTCACCCTGTTCTAATTCAACAGAGTAGATTTGTGCTGCTTAACGCAGTCATACAATGAATATTTGTATTTTAATGACAAATACTGTATGTACTGAGATTTTCTTTAGGCAAATAGGACAGAAGTTTTGAGGTGACGTAGTTATGCTCACTAATCATGGCACTGAACAGTGGTGATGTGTTGCATTTAAATTAGAATATGCTAGTAAACATTCCAGTATTATATGGTCTTAATCACAGAGAGAGAGTAGATGCTTTAAAAATACTTATAAATAAACAGTAAATAATAAGGACCTAAAATGACTATAGTTCTACATGAAAACAGAACATATATTTCAAAGCAGTTCCCATAAATGGGGAAAAATCTACTTTTTCATTCTAGTCCTATCTTTTTTTCTTCTTCCAAAGCCGAGCCATTCCAGCCTGGCAGCTTCTATTCTACAAAGTCTTCAACTCTGCCAAAAGCTTCTGGGAGATGGAAGTCTTAGTCTTCACTCTTAACAATAAATTTCTGTCAAGCTACTTGTCTTTTTTCCTAGCTGTGTGAGAAGTTTAGTCTTTTCCAGAAACCTTAGAAAACAAAATATCTGCACATTGTAAATTTTCAAAGTTTTCATCTACTTATATGAAGAGGCAGAAAAATGAAGAAAGTGTTCATGTTAACTTAGAAAAGATACATTATTGTTAATGTAAATATAATATTTCTTATCAAAATCAAAGTGAGCATGTTACCTATAAATGGCAGCAGGGTGACATGGCAGTGGTCTGTTGTCTGTTGAGTCTATCTGGGATTTTCTTTGGATACCTGGTTTTTTCCTCATGTCCGAAATGCATATGTGTTGGTTTAGTTGGATGTTATAAATTTGCCTTGTGTGTGTGGGTGTGTGTTAATGTGCTTTGTAAAAGACCACAGCTTCATTATGGTCTAGTTCCTGCTTTGGTCCAAATGTAGCTCCATACCTTCAACCACAATCATGAATTGTATCAAATGAGTTTATAAATAGAGGAACTATACTTATATTTATCAATCAGCTTATTTATATTTAAGTTATCAATTGTTAGTTATAGGTTTAAAGCACATTTGCATATAGTGCCTGAAACAGCTATAGCAAATGTTAGAGATGAGCAGATTGATAGCACAGTAATCGATACTTCTGTACTCTTAAACTGTACTCATTTGCTATCAAGTGCCATTTAAATAATTCTTAAGTTACTTTTTATAATCCACACTTAAAGGCTTTCAGCTGTATGCTCACAGTGTCCAGAACACATGTATTTCCACTAAAATGCTGTTAAATATATCACTTCTTGAAATCTCTCTTGCAAACTAAACTGGAACACACTCAGATGTGCCTGTTGAACAACAATTAGTCATTGACACCCCACAGACCACAACTAACGTTAACACATCAGTTAATGATATTTGTACATTTTTTATTGAATTCTGCTCTCTATGAAAGCTATTGAGATACCATGAGCTTATTTGGGCTACTTTTTTAATTGTATGATATTGTAAGATACTGTTTAAAATATGGATTTAGGGTAGTCTTCTAAACAATAATGTAATTGCATTGTATCATTTTTAAATACGAGTCACTGTTACAAAAAATATAGAAACATTAAAAATGCCACTATTTTGAAATCCGTTAACTAAGACTCCGGTCCCACCTGAATGTTATGCTATGAATACATTTTCTGTCTTGTTGAAGATGGCAATGATTTTATCTTCCTAGCTTGCATTTGTTTCCATGTTGGCTGTGTACTTTTATTGTAATTGCAAAAATATATATAAATAGTATAGATACCCAAATAACTAGTAATGTTTACAGCATTTGTAAGTGAAACCACAATATTATAGATTAAAAAAATCTGTTTCATCTGGGCTGCAAGGTCACTGTGCTTACTGATGCAATAAATTCAAGAAAGCAAAGTCCTGTCCAAACTAAACACAGATTGTGTTATTAGTGGAGGTGCCATTTTGTTATTGTAATCAAATAATTCAGAATCCGTTATTTACACATCTAGAACAAATTTTTATGTTCATGTTTTGTTTTCATAAACATTAATTACAGGTTAACTGTATATATTACACTGATTAACTGGTTATGAAGTTGGGTATTTATTTGCATCCTACTTACTTTTAATGCATTTCATTGTTTAATGAGCTGTCCTTTTTTTCTCTAGTTCTGAAATGTTTATATTTTTGCCAGACTCACTTTTGTATAGAGTTTGGTCTCTTAATTTTATCCAAATGTTGACAAACTGAATACTGAAGAGGACAAATTACTCAATTGCCATATCCTCTTTGTTTGCCAATTTGGAAATGTTTCTTACTAAGCAGACAACTGAAATTTTCAGTAATTGTTTGCCCTTAGCATTCAGTGTTTATTGTACCTGTGTCTACTCTGCTGTTTGCTAATCATTAGTATTTGGATGCAACTAAGGGAGTAAACTCTATAGACAAGGGTAAATTAAGGAGAATGCAGCAAAATGAATGTAAATGTTTAAAGCTATGCCAAAGAATGCACATATTTATGAATTTCTTATTAATATTTATAGGCCATGAAACTGTATAATGAAAATAATTAAACATAAGGATTAAACACTGACTGTGAAATTGGTTGCACTTAAAACATGCAGCCGTGGGAGTCCTCAAAGGAGTAAACTTGAAAACCACTGTGTTATATGATCTTTAGCAGCTTGGCTCCAGACAATCTAACTCATAGTTTCTAGTGAGAGCTTGTCTTTTTGAATCTGCAGCCTATCTCTACAGCACAGATGCAAAGACAGACATTCACCTTGAATGTGACACCAGTCTGTTCTAAAATACTGACTCACTGACCCCCGAAAATTTATAGTCTGCCTTTTGAAAGGAATCATGTGTCAGTAAGGAAGCCCACACAATCTTGAACATGGTAGAACCACATTGAAGCTGGTCATACTTTTTTATGAATTCAAAGGGTAATTCTTTTAGAACTAACAAACAGTTTGTTTCATTGTGCAAATATAGCATACAAAGCAGAACCATAAACTTTTTGTCCTATCTAAGATCTATATCATTTTATTGTTTTTAATTAAATAAAATACCATCCATGTTAAGTATTTTTATTGAGAGAAGGTAGATGGGAGATGCACAAGAGGGAGGGTTGATGTGGAAGCAGTGGCAAAAAAATAAAGGCAAAGTAAATATGTGCAGGCAGCTGTTTTGTAAATGATGAAACAATAAACTTAAAAAAATAAAAATTAGAACACTTAAGCAAAGTCTAGAGCATGTGAGTTTTGTACGTCAGAGCTTTCACCATTCCCTCAGGATGTTTACTCATCTAGTGAGAGATTTCTCAATCCATCAACTCTGCAGTTCATTGGAATTATACAGAAAATTAAAAACCGAGAGCCAGAGTAGTAGAAATCTGTAGAATTGTTGCCTGCTTTTTTCAAAATCCTGTTTTCTTCATTCAAGTATTTTTGAAACTGGCTTGGTTTGGGATTTACCAAAACCTAACAGTCCTTATGTTGTGAACTATACTGTTTTTGTACAAACTTTACATTCATGAAGAAAACATCTCTTGCTTACTTTTGCTACCCTGTAAGTTCTACCAATCCATCCAAAAATGTACCCATTCATTTTGTAAACCTGTTTTGAAGCAGTGACAACATGGTGGCACAGTCTTGAGCTCACAGAGTTCAATTGTTTAAACCCATAACCCAGCCAGTTACTGTGTATTTGGAGTTTACACATTCTTCACATGTCTCCCCATCTCTAAGTACCCTGGTTTTACTCCTTTGTCCCAAAGATGTCAAATTGACCCTGTGTGACAGAGTATGTGTGTGTCATGTGATGGTCAGGCAATGATCCCCCGCCACACACATAAAATCATAAACAAGTTGGATAACAGTGGATGGGTTGGTGTACCTTAACAGTATAGTGCCTGGGGAGCTGTTTAGTTATGGGTTTATGTTAGTTACTAGCAACATCGCAATATAGCTTGTTAAAAAATGCAGAAGCCTAAAGTGGGGCAGTAGACAGTTTAGAGGAAAAAACAAAAATTAGATCAAAAAACTAAGCACCTACCTTATAATTTGTAATACTGATGTCAGAAAAGCCACATTAATTGAAATTCTTCTAAACAGTATGAGATAAACTATGGTAACACTTATGTGAGTCAGTCTGGTGAGTAACCTACACATCTGCTGCATGAGAAATCATTGTGATCAGTAATATCAAATCACTCCCAGGATCAAAGTAGTTGGCAAATAGCCAATAAACAACATCACGTTAACATTTAACAGTTGTCAATTGCATTTTCTAAAGTATTAACTTTCTGTCTGATTTTAGCAACATGTTAAGGTAGACCATCCAAATGAACATGTTCTCAGCAATATTTACCAGATCCTTCTATGGAATTTCCAGACATTACGAGTCTAGACAAGAGAGAGAATTCCTCTAGTGTGTCTGGGCTGGGTCTTTTCCTGGTGAATGATGGTGAAGCTGTGCCCATAGGAGGAATCTAGGGGTTGATCCTATCTGCATACCCAAAACAATTTCAAGTCCACTCATATTTTTTTGCGATCAGTGTTTTTTTTGTTTTTTTTTTTTTATTGGAAAATAATTCAGTACAAAGATTACAGTAAGAATAACAAGCCTATATAGATGTCTATATCTATACCTTGTATGTATGTATACAGATGTGAGACGTGAGTTCTTGATATTTTTTAGTTTATCATTTAAAAACGGAATTTGAATCTAAAAATCTAACAACATCACATGTATGTATATTGTCACACTTTTGCAAATAGGAGGAAGCTAAGTGGACCAAGTGGAGGTAATTACCTGCCAGGCCATTGGGTGCCAGGGTGCACTAATCCTACTTCCGTAATCTCTGATATGGGAAAACTTACCAGGTGCACCATCAATGACGTCACTTCCAGTTTTGGCTTTTAAAGCTGCCATCATTTCACTTTCCAGTTTTGGCTTTTAAAGCTGCCATCATTTCACTATCTAGGAACTCAACCGAGCAACACTGCTTATTACTATTACCCAATTGCAGCCAGGGATATACATATATATAATATCTATATTTATATATGTATACAAGGTGGTCCAGATCTAAGTATGCAGATCCAGATCGTCTGGATGACTTTGATTTATGTGGGGTCGATTCCAGTTCGGCACGAAGACAATTCTTCATGTCGTCAGTTCGCACACTTCTTGATATTCCAGGATTTTTTGGGTAATTTTCTATGTAATAAACTTAATACGTTATAGCGTAATGAAAATTGCATAATTAGATCTGGACCACCCTATATGTATATTCATATATACATATACATACAAACACACATACATATATACATATACAAACACACATACATATATACATATACATACATACAGATAAATATACATATATATATATACACACATACACATAAATATATATATACACACAAACATACATACACAAACATATATATATACAGTATATATATGTATGTGTGTGTGTGTGTGTGTGTGTGTGTATATATATATATATATATATATATATACACACACAAAAAATATAATTTCCTTCCCCTGCCCCGGTGCCAAAACTTTATTACATTTTAGAAATTTTAAGACATCATGTTACATTTTTTTTTCTTGATCATCGTGTTTCTGTTTTAACTAGTTAATAGTTAATGTAGTTGAATTATTAATTCTTGCAGCTGAAGTCTCAAGTAAAGTCAGTTTTAAAAAGGATGAACAGTAATGCTGAAGTGATAAGTGATTAGGGAGTTACCACCTAGAGGCAATTAGGAGTTTGGCTACAATGGTGCCTAAAGAAAAACACTTTTTCTTCAAAGAGAGGAAGGAGTAGACATATGAAAAAGGAGGAATGCTCGGGTGTGAAGTCCACTCATGTTATTGAGGTCCTCATTAGATCATGAAGAGTCACTTTTCTCTATCATTTTTACTATTAAGAGATTGGCCAGTAATCTGGTTTATCTGTTTAGTTGGCAGCTTGTTGAGTATTTGCAGACTGTATGTTAAAAATGTAACAGAAGTCAGTATGCTGTGCTGAAATGTTATCATCATACTAAATGGAAACGGACCAAGAAAATGATGTACAGTGCTGTGGTATATGATGAAAGAAACACAGCAACATTTTATCTTTATCTTGCCTCTTATTTTCCTTCTTAGACTCCTCTTTTTCTCTAATCAGCAACTATTTAACTTTAATTAGAAAAACATTCTGACTAGTGACATTATTCTAACTTCCTCTTTTCCTTTTTCTCTATTCAACTGGTTATGTTTTTGCAAGTCTTAGTGTTACCACAGAACTTGCATATAAAGATTTTTGAGTATTGTGAAGGTGCTATATAAATATGATATATTATAAAAAGACAAACGTAAAAGCATATGGGGTGGACAAATACAAAAACACTCAACAGTATTGTAATATCAAAGAAACAATAAAGGGGTCAAGCCACCCTATGCCATCAGAACAACATCGGTCCTTCTTGGAATGTTGTCATTCAAATATTGACTTGAATGTTGTAGGATAGTCCTCTATTCTTCAAGAAGAAAAGCCTCCAGTTTTTTGAGTCACAAAGAAATTGGAAATCTACTTTGCATTTGCTCTACTCCAGATTCCTATAAACATTCAGTCACTGTATTTTCTTGCGCATACATAACTGAGAAGGTTAATAACCCATGGCAGAAACATGGTTTCTTAAAAATCAAATTTTACATGGGCAAGTAATCTTCTAGAGTTGTCCTTTGTCAAAATGCTCCAAAGTCATTAAACATCATTATCAGTCACCATGTATCTGATAATAAGCTTGAAGCCTGTGATAAATTTTTTATAAGTATATTTAGTCAAATCGATGCTTTATTTATAGGTTTCTATTACCAGATTACCCACAGCGCAGTCTTTTCTGCTTGGCTGTGAGATTAAGTCTTGCAAAAATCCTAGCCCGTACGATTTTTGCCTTACACCAAGTGCTACTGGAATAATAATGACACATATATTTTACTACAATAAGATAAGTATTGTGTTGGGTTACTTGTTAGTTTAAAAATTACCTATGGACTATGTAATGAACTTTACTTTTGATATGTTACCCTGCTGCTCATGAGGTTGTGTTACTGAATTTAACACAAGTTGCTCAACTCTTCAACATAAATGTAGATTTTTCTGAAATACTGAGACAGATCATTTAGCCAGGAGAAAGAATAATGTGATTGCCTGAACATTTGCCTCCACAACTTTTATTTTGTGGATGCTTCTACCAATGCCTTCTGAAAGTGTGTGCAAAGCTAATATATGCACAGACAGACTGAGTGCAATGGACGTGGACAGGCTACAAAATCCTTAATTAACAGTAACTTGGTTAAGGGTTTACATGGCCACATAAACAGGTTATTCATAAATAAATCTACCTCTGTTAACCAGGTTTCTTAGAGACTAATAACCCTGTTTCGCAAAATAGAATGAGGGTTTACATGGGAGTTTAGAAACTAGGTTTCTGTCAATTTCTAAATTTTGTTTTTAAGTGTACATTTCTGTCTATCTGCTTTTAAAGTAAGCTCCAAATTAACAGGTGCCATGAAGTTATTCTTCAACAGTTTTGAATATAGAAAAATTACAGCTTTAGTATCTTCAAGGATAGACTTTTTAGCAGTTGATGAGGACGTTTTATGGTTGCACATAAAGTACCTATTCCTGAGTGTTTGTTCATTATGCTGTAATTTAATTTGTTCCTGAATTTACAAGGATTTTCTTATACTTGTGAGCCTTTTGTCTATATAGTATTTAAAAGGAATCTAAAACACTTTACAATGATTACACAGCACTAAACTAGACTAGGTGTATTAGGTGTTTTACATTTTTATAGTATCAGTATTATATGTTTATTCTAACGGTATATAAGGTTTTCATGATTAAGTAAATACACTGCCCAGATAATTAGATTATAAAAAATAAATTAAAATATATTTTCCCTTGTAGGGTAAGAATTTTGCACAGTTTTGTATATGTGCAATGTATATAACATGCAAATATTAGTTAATTAAGGAAAATAATGTACAGTTCCTATTATTTGTTTCATCTATATACCAATAGGATTGGGGTCGTATTTGCAAATTCTGCAGTTTTATTGCTAATAATTGTTTCTAGTATGGTAGTCCCTTTGCCTGTAAACTCGATTAAGCAATGTTTTATTATGCAACTCACTGGTATGCAATTCATTAGCAAAGGTAATAAGCATAGCATACACCTGGATCATCTTATCTGGCCATTAGTTTGTAATCCTTCACTATGTTCTGAAATGTCTGCAGTGCTGTGATTGGTTATTGTGTCAAGTGTTGGTATATCTTGTGTGCATGCTTTTACAGATCCCACCTCTCTTCATTGTATGGATTGGAGCCTCTGTTTGCTTCTCATAACTCTTGGATGCTTTTTTTCCCCCCTGACATGTCTACACTTTACAGTTGCATCTCTTTACCCCTCATGTATTTGTAATTAGTGCCTACAATAAAAATGCACTTGCACTGCATTTGTTTGAATTTTTGCTGGTTAAGGGTTACTGGTCTAGTCTATGGTTGAAAAGATTTGTTTTGCCAGTCATCGTTTTGTACTATACAGTGCAATACAGGTGCTGCTTTGTAGTTATTTTATTAAAGTTTGGACTCCAGCTATGTTATTTTATTTATTCACCTATGTCTAGCGTGTTCAGTCCAGTTTTTGGCTGTTTACTCCACAAGATAAACTATCACTAGGAATTAGCCCTGAATAGGATGAGAAATAAAAGTACATTTACAGATAGCTTTGCACCCCAAGAAGATGTGGAAGCTCCACCAAAACCCTCTCTTAAACGGTCATACAATGGGAAACAAATAGTTTTTTTTTTTTTGTTTTTTTTTTCTAAACCTCTTCATTGCTCGATCAGCTGCTGGCTTGCTGTTACTGCCATGCTGCGTGATCTGCATCTCGCATGGTGCTTCGAACATTTAAAATCCTGTACAGCAGCTGTCCTACTCTTTTTGTTTTATTTCTGGCCCTGGGCATGGTTAAATATTTTGGCACAAAGTCCCATCTCGTGAGACAAGAGTTCTTGATATTGATTTTAGTTTATAATTTAAAAACGGAATTTGAATCTGAAAATCTAACAACATCACATTAAAGTTGATACCAAACATATATATGTAGGTTTAAAAATAAGGCCGATTTAAAGCGCGACAGGAAAGTGACATAAAAACGTCACCGTTGCACTACATGTATATGTGTATGTGTGTATATGTATATGTATATATGTGTATATATATATATATATATATATATATATGTGTGTGTGTGTGTGTGTGTGTGTGTATGTATGTATGTATGTATATATATGTATATATATACGTATGTGTATATATCTATGTATGTGTGTATATATATATGTATATATGTGTATATACTGTATATATATATCTATATTTATATATCTATATATATATATATATCTATAAATAAATAAAATCAATAAAACCACTAGAATTTCATGATCTACTTAGTGTAAGCAATGTAACTGTCTTTATTTTCTTATATTAATCTTATCATAACTTATATTGGGATTTAAAAGCCGGCACAGCTTGCTGGTTTTCTTTTTGTTCAGGTTTGACCTACATTGTTGTCTTAATACAGTGGTGTGAAAAACTATTTGCCCCCTTCCTGATTTCTTATTCTTTTGCATGTTTGTCACACAAAAAGTTTCTGATCATCAAACACATTTAACCATCAGTCAAATATAACACAAGTAAACACAAAATGCAGTTTTTAAATGATGGTTTTTATTATTTAGGGAGAAAAAAAAATCCAAATCTACATGGCTCTGTGTGAAAAAGTAATTGCCCCCTGAACCTAATAACTGGTTGGGCCGCCCTTAGCAGCAATAACTGCAATCAAGTGTTTGCGATAACTTGCAATGAGTCTTTTACAGCGCTCTGGAGGAATTTTGGCCCACTCATCTTTGCAGAATTGTTGTAATTCAGCTTTATTTGAGGGTTTTTTAGCATGAACCGCCTTTTTAGGGTCATGCCATAGCATCTCAATTGGATTCAGGTCAGGACTTTGACTAGGCCACTCCCAAGTCTTCATTTTGTTTTTCTCCCTAAATAATAAAAACCATCATTTAAAAACTACATTTTGTGTTTACTTGTGTTATATTTGACTAATGGTTAAATGTGTTTGATGATCAGAAACATTTTGTGTGACAAACATGCAAAAGAATAAGAAATCGGGAAGGGGCAAATAGTTTTTCACACCACTGTATCTGCAAGGTACCTAATGTAGTGATAATTTACAATAATCTGGACATTCATAGTGTAATTGTAGGTGTATGTGGTAATAATTACAGAACAATTTGTACCCTTCTGACCTTTTATGCCTTCCATACAGATTTTCTACAATGAAAGCAATTTAATTACATTAAAACGGAATGTGGGTTAATCTCTTTATGTATGAAGCCTAATGTGGCCAAAGAAACAAAAACATGTTGAGACACTTCAGTTCACTCTATTGGTGATTTATTTTTTGTTTCTGACATGATTGTTTATAATCCTTGTTGATAATTTTGTTAATTTTGTATTTCCTGCTAGGCAGTAGTTTGTGTGCCATTATATGTGCCAGTCTCCTTTTCATCCCTAACTCTAATGGATCCATCTGATCAAACATGTCATCTTTGCAGTGTGGTTTGAAATGGTAGGCAGTATGTGTGTGCTATGCACTAGTTCACAGAATGGTGTGCATCTGAATGTTTATAGAAACTCCCTACCAACCACTTTGGCCCCGTCTCACAGTATGTTATGCATAAATCTTAAAGGTAGAACTGAGTTTGAAATTTTGAATAAACTTTGATTTGTTTATTTGTTGAAAACACCAATAAATGCTGTACTCATGTATAGCAGCAAAGTTATTTTAGATCACAAATTTGTTAATCTTTATTGCAGCTATACATTTAATAATTGATTTTTAGAAACAGAGAGAGGTTCAACAGAAGTTTCAGATATTTGTTCACAGGTAGTAAATCAACACATAGAACATGATTTGTGTAAAGATGTCTATAATGGGACGCAGTTAGCAAATAGGAAGACATGTTTCAAAAACATGATGCACAGACATTTTTTATTTGCTTTAATACCTGGAAGTTAATGATTTACCCATAATTTAAACTTGTGCTTGGTTTAATTCTATAGTCTATCTAGATTTGTAGCAGCACAGAAACAATTTCAAAGGATTTACAGCTCCAGACTCATTATTAAAATATTTTTGGATTGCATAAAAGGAATGAGGAAAAATGTATATAAAGAGATTACAGTATATTTTTATTTTGTGTTTTGAAACCATGTTTATGGCCATAGCATAATTTTTATTGTGAAGAGGGTTCAATTTCATTTTTTTTTTTTTTGGCGGCTAGAAGATTTTTTCTTTCTTTTTAACTATAATACAAATCACATCCAGTTTATACTAGACTGAAAGCTTCATTGCTAGGTTGTTATTGCACAGTTGTAGCCTATTCATGAATCACCAACCCTGATATGTCTAGAGTGTTAGCATTCCAAGGTCAGAGCTAATGAACTGGTCCTGTCATGATCCACTGCCTTCTATTATTACATTGTGTCCAAGAAATGGTATACCACGTCTTCAAAAGCATCTATAGACAAATTAATCCAGTGGATCATGTGACTTGAAAGCATTCGGGCTGAGACTGCAGAGCTTCTATTATAGCTAATGGGTGGTTGGCTTTCTTACTTTACAGATTTCTTACTGGCTGCTTGCCTGTTGTATCTGAAACAGATTATTAGACTTGCTCTGCTGTGCTAATTTTAAAGCTTTTATGATGCGTGCAATTTTCCATGACTGCAGTCTGATTCTGGTGGATTTGAGACAAAATGATTACATTTTCTTCTGCATGAGAATTTTTTTTTTTTTAAGGGCAGCCTCAAATTAGGTCATGTACTGTTAAATGTAATTCGGGTCAGTTATGAAAAAGCCTTAGTTTTTGAGAGTGAATTAGGTATTATTTTTGTATCAAATTGGACATTCATTATTTCATTTTACGTTTATGTAAACAAACCAAATGGACCTTATGACATGTGCTTCAAATTTAATGTTTTGTTCATCCATGTATCCATATTCATTTCAAATAAGTAGATTCATTGAATAATTAGTAAATGTTTTGATTATTTACTTGGGTTTGAGAATATAATGTTCTTTTATTTATTAAGAATAATTTAGGTAAAATAATGTGCGGGGTAATTTAATCCTTCCCTTATTAACTGATTAAACATGTTCACATTGTAGTTTTATTATTTTTAAATATTTGTTTCTTATTATTAAAGGTGCAGGAGGTGGTCACTGGAAAATTTTCAAGGTTGTAGTTATGAACAGACATTATTTTATAACATACCATTCTCAAAACCACTTAATCCAGTTTAAAGTCATGGGGAGGCGGTGGGTGGGGATCAAAATAAACAGCTCTGGACAGGGTACCATAAAATCGTAGTAAACACCATTCTCATACCAATAAAGGACAAATTTGGATTTGCCAGTCATCCATTTCCTTGCATACTTGTTACACAACCTCTCTCCCCCATCACAATCAATGCTGCATTCTGATAGCTATGGGCTCATTGGCTTCATGGTATGCTAAAAGTGAAGTCCCTTGCCTTCCCATTCACAGACATTACAGAATATACAATGTTACAGAGAAACTAGATAGAGCATTATAATAGCTTATAATATAATTTGCTTTTGGAGCAAAACCCATTTAATAAACAAAAAAAACATTTCTTCAAAATAAGTTGCCAAATAATACATGAAAAGAAAGTGAGCAGTGGTCTTTTTCATATAAGTACCTTAAAATGAGGCTAACTGTCCTCTATAGAATCAGTGACCAGTTGGAATGCTGACTTGTGGTTTACATAGTGGAAGCGAAGCTTCAGTCTATGGGTGGAATTTGCGTCAAGGTTCATCCAAGAAGTCCTTCTCTATTCTAAGGGAATCAACACAGAGGCACTTAGTGATGGTATTTCACCATTATCTTTCACTGTCTTTACCTGTTCAAAATCAGGAAGCTTTCATCCTCAACTTAACCTTGATATTATCTTTTCAGTCTCATATAAAGTATCAGTAAACCAATCGGCTAACCTTGTTTAGAATTTGAAAGCAATAAATAGTACGGGGGAAGAAAGAATGAGAATTTAGTTAGAAATTGTCAGCTTGAAGAGTTTTCTGGTATAATTAATTCTTAATTAGCAATTCTCTTACTCACTAGAATATGACCTCATTTTGTATGACTGTTATGTTCTCAAATGTGACTAGTTTTTTCGCATGATACCTTAAATAACCCCCAGTAAGCTACTTAATGCAGTGGTGTTTACATACACATTTATATACACAAACCTCTTCCAGGGATTGCAACCAAACATTTAACCCATGATCACATGGAAGGTCTATCAATAGTATGTTTTCAGAAGGGTATCTGAAGCTGATGTTGAGTGTAATATACAGGTGCTGGTCATAAAATTATAATATCATGACAAAGTTGATTTATTTCAGTAATTCCATTGAAAAAGTGAAACTTGTATATTAGATTCATTCATTACACACAGACTGATGTATTTCAAATGTTTATTTCTTTTAATTTTGATGATTATAACTGACAGCTAATGAAAGTCCCAAATTCAGTGTCTCGGAATATTATAATATTGATTAAGACCAATGCAAAAAAAGGATTTTTAGAAATGCTGGCCAACTGGAAGGTATGAACATGAAAAGTATGAGCATGTACAGCACTCAATATTTAGTTGGGGCTCCTTTTGGCCTGGATTACTGCAGCCATCCGGCATGACATGGAGTCAATCAGTCTGTGGCACTGCTCTGGTGTTATTAAATTAAGTGCATTGAGTGTTGCACTGTAATTATAGATTATATAAAATATATTTTATTAATAAATTTGGCATACAGTTTGTTTGTAATATATAATTATAAATCTCTCTATAAAAAAATAAGTCTTGGAAGGAGACATGATCTTCTCGGAAGACAATTTGACATCCCACGAGAGACACTTTAACGTCACGTGAGACAAGGCAGTGAGACAAAAGGACAGCTGCTGTACAGGCTTTTAAATTATCGACACACAGCATAACAAGCAGAACATGCAGCTCAGCAGAGGCAGGAGAAAGACAGCAGCTAATCAGACAGCATCTCCTCAACGTGCGTTCAACCTGTCCCCCTTGACAATGTGAGTGGCAGAGAAGCAAAGTGGCTGGAACGTAGCGTGCCTGGGGTATTGAGGGGCGGGCGAGCAAATCGAGCAGGGGGCAAAGCCCCCTAGTATAATATGAAAAAAGAAAAACATAATCAGGAAATGTTTCTGTTTATGTTGAAACATAATGCAGTTTATGGAAAAATATGCTTATTTATTATGTGCTTAGTGCTACAGACCACCTTTTCTCTCTTTTCTAACGCAGCACAGTACCATCATAGACATTTATCTCAGACACTGACTGCAGAATCTGCTTGGAAACTGTAAATGTGCAGAGTTGCCATCTGAGATAAAATTTAGTTTATGACATGTTTGAGGCCCGATCTGAGTTAAAGTATCATTCTTTGCTTTACATTTTGATCACACATCTGAAAGCTCAGAGGTGCCCACACTTGTTTTGACTGATGAGAACTAGCTTAATTAAGGATTTATTTCCAGTGGTGTGTTTACTTAATGCTGTAATCATGACTTGTATTATTTGACTCTGTACTATTTACTATGTGATGACCAATATACTATTAACACAGCTGTCAGCATTGAAGGCTGAATTTTGTAGGATGTTACAATTTAAAATCAATTCACCCAATTCTGAGTTTGTCTTATCTAGTTCAGGGATGCACAGGCTGTACCGTATCCTGGCAGAATTGAGCACAAGGCTATAGCCAGCTTGAGAGGGGGTGTAAGTCAACCAATAGTTCTATTCAAAGTCACACCCATATTCACTAGTACTGGTGCAATTTACAGTTGCCAGTAGTTGGTATATGGGAGGGAAGAATGGTGTGCCTAAAGAAACACACATGTCAATATGCAGATAATATGAGAGCTCCCTCAAGACAGTGACTGGGCCAAGATTTGAACAGTGTCTACTGAAGTTATCAGGAAGCAGTGCCTCCTTAGTTAGTTATAATAGGTATCAAACATTTCTTCCATTTAGTACAGTGCCACTGCCAAGCTTTCAAGTACTATATGACTTTCCTAATTGTTTTCAACAGAATGTGTCTCTCTACATTTGTGTAGAGTGCTTTTTATAAAGTAATGACATGATTTGATTTGTGAAATATGGACAGTGAAAGTTACCACCCTTAGTTGACATTTATGTGTCTTCCACTACATACATTCTATAACAAACCTGTTCTTAGGAAGCTATGGCAAATTTGTTCCGCTACTAGTCATTGGACTCTATAGGTTTTACAACAGTGAAAATAATAAAGACACACTAAATTGATTCTTGGGCCTAACAATACAAATGATGCCTTACTTAATTCTCATTACGCATGGCAACTGAGATTTAAGAGGATATGGTCCCAGATATCGAGAGATCTGCTAGTGTATATTGTAGCCTCTGTGAATGTGGTGAAAAATGCAAGTTCTACTTAACACAGCTGATGCCATGGTGGCCTTCACCTTTAGTTTTTTTGTGATTTGGTATTTTATAAATAGCACAAGTTTACTGTGATTTGCTTCACTGCTTATATGAAAATAAACATAAGTTTTAATAGTTTCAGTCCAAACATGCTGTCTTTCTTGTGCACACGGTAGTCTACATTACCTTTTTGTGTCTGTTCTACTTCAAGGATTTAAGCATGGGAACAAAGAGTCTGTTTCACATCTCATGTTCTGACTGCTCAATAAAGAACTGGTTATGTGTGTTATTAAAGATCAGGTGCTGGACAGAACTGTTAATTCTGCTTCTAAAAGCTACAGCAATGAAGGTAGATTAAAATGGTGTCATACTTTTTCATTTTATGCAACGCAATACAAAACTGAGAGTAGTGTTATTCAAGTTTTCCATGGGATCTGCAATGATGTATCTGTCATCTCAAATGTCACTGTAAAGTCAACAATGTATTTCTGCTGAAAAATCCATTTTTCTATTGTGAAGAGCAAGTGTAATGGATTTTCTGTTTCCTTTTAGTTCTTCATAAATGGTTATTTCTTTTTAAATTTTCAAGTACATGGTTGTTATAATCTCTAAATAACTGACATTCTGCTGTATGCAGAGGAAAACTCTTCTGTTTTTGTCACAATTAACATTCAAAATTGAATTTTAATACTGGATTAATGAAGCAAAAAGTCAGAACCCTGCAGAGGATAAGTTGTCCTTTTAACAGTTTGCTGTCCATGTTAATTACGGCAATTTTAATGGTGATTAAAAACAGGGCTAGCTTTATACATGAAGTAATACAATATATGTATTAATACTCTATTGTGCTCTGCTTGTCATCCTTACTACAGAGATTACTTATTGTACAGTAGACCTTTAAATTGGCAGAGGTTTGGTTCCCCTGACCTGTGTGAATCACTAGAAGTTATTAAGTAAGGTGACCCATTATATTAAATATACTAAACATTGTGTAGCTGCTATTCTCATCATGTACAGTATATTATAGAGCTCCAATGTGGTCAAACAGAAGTCATGCTTTGTGTCCCTCAACACCTTCTATGGAATATTTCCTTTGCATGTTGGTTGAGATAGATGGTGCTTGCAGTGTTCATTTCCTTAAAATAATTGATTTAATTTAATGTTTGTAATTTACCTGCTTTTTTTAATATTTGTGTATTGTGTATTGTTCAAGTGTGATTTTAGCATCATAGCTAGTTTAGTGCTATTAGAGGACCTTGTTCAATGAGCTCAATGATTGCCTTTTAATTAGCCTTGATACTTTTTCCCCCCAGTATTTTTTCTTCAGCGTAATTTATGAATTTTGTGCATTATTTCTCTAAACTGAATGAAGAATGAAGGGAGAATGCATTTCCCCACGTATTTGTCCTACATTTTGTTTCAGAGTGTTACAATGGAAATGGCTTTGAGCTGATACAGTGGTCATAGTTTTTCACTTCTATAGCACTGACTCAGCTTTAATTTTAGCAGGGTGAATGGATTGGCATATAATAGCTGGTTAAATTTGTCTAACATTACACAGGTATTTCAGCACCACAAACTTGTCGTATCCTTTGATGTAATGATGTTGTTTTTACTGTAGCTCCCGTGTATCTTAAATTCAGTAAATACAGAGAACAGTGTACTGCATAATGTATTTGAAAGTCATGCCTTGAAGACAGTATTTTGAAGAAATAGGTTCAACAGAATATGACAGGTTGTGCCGAGTAATTGTCCTTGTAACATGAGAATGTTCATATTCTATGATAATTTGTTTTGCTCATTCTTTTATTTAGTTTTTTTTTTTTTTTAAGATTGTAAAACCTACCTATGACCACATGCTCTCAGGAGATTAATTTGAAATCTTTCTTGGTAATTGTCTATGTGAATTTTGCATGTTCTCCCTGTGTTGGCTTTATCTAATTTGCTCACACCCACATCACAAACATGTGCAGGTTAGTGAAATTGTTGTCTCTAAATTAGTCTTGTTTGAGTGAATGTGCATTTTTGTGTCTGATTATGTCCCAGTGCTAGTTACTGCCTTGAGCATAATAGTGCTTTAATTGTGCCTAATATACCCTACAATTCTAAACTGGTGCAAGCAGATTCAGAAAAAAAAAGTCGGAGGGATAGATTTTAATAAAGTAAATTAAATTTAAAATTTCATTATAGTTAAACCAACTGCCTTAGCTGCATTATTGTTTGTTTGGCTGGCAGAAAATTGCTCAGCAATGTTTAAATTTCGACATGCAATTAAACTTCCTGACTGGGTGACACTTCACTTTGTATCAAGTCGAATGCAGTTCACAGCAATGTTGGACCTTTTTTAAGGACAACTAAATCTGTATTCAGAATTTGAATTTACTTGACAGGCAGCTCTTTTCAATTCTTTTCAATGTTTCCTTAAGCAATTGCTGTGTGTGTGTGTGTGTAAGGCCCCCAATTACAATTTTTCTAGTCCAGCCCACTTAATAATAGTTTTCTTCCACTGTTGTACTGTTATTGAAGATGCTGAAGTGTTTTGTTTTTCTTTGTTGCCAAAACCTGCCTTTTTAGATTACCCCACAATGCTTAATAAAATATAAAGATTATCGCATCAGCTGATTCTAACCTCTTCCTCTTCCAAAGCAAATGGAATGAGATAATAATAGTTTTGTTGTACATAGGGAAAACAAACATTGTGTTTCATATAAATTAAAGTCTTGTTTCCCCATGGAAAATTAGAGATTTACATTGGCTAGGTTTATATATATATATATATATATATATATATATATATATATATATATAACATAGTTTTACTGTCAGATAATACAAAGAGTACATGACATGTGTTTCGCCCCCTTATTTGGGCTAATCAGGCAAACACAGTCCACTGCACCCCTCGCAGTGATCGAATCTCGAATGTCAGCGTCAGAGACAAAGCCTCTTACACTGCACCACGGTGTGTGGTTCGTTTATTTGACAGCCTGGAGTTTGAAGTAATTACATTCATAGCATTTGTAGTTTGAGTCCCAATCTGATTGTATGAGAGGTTTGATCCCCGCGAAGGGTGCAGTGGAGTGTGTACACCTGATGAGTCCAAATAAGGTCATAACAAGTGTTGCGTACTCCTTGCATTATTTGACACACTTATATACATACATTCACAACATATATACATACAGTACATCCCCCAAAATTTGCGGGGGTTACGTTCCTAGAGCACCCGCAAATTGTGAAAAACTGAGACTTTTGGATGTGGTTAAAAAAAATGCCTTTTAAATGCCTATTTTTATACAGTATGCCCCCAAAGCACTTTAATTTCGTTGCAAACTCAGCTTAATACATTAATACATTACCTTAAAACAGAATGTAAAGGTAAGCCTGTATACTGTACAGTACTGTACTGCTATGTCTCCCGCGGTGCTAGAATGTAAAATATCAGTGTTACCGCTATATGTACTGTAATTCATGCAAGCACGTTTTCTTTGGTATGCGCTGTCGTTTTCTTTGTTATAAGTAGAGTAAATACATAATAATTTCATTTAATTAAAATACAGTAAAATGTACTGGTATTCACCAATGATGAATGATATTGATGATGATGATGATGAAGTAGCTGTGCAGTACAATGCAGAGGATGTAAAACTCCTCAGGTGGCACCTCTTCTTCAGGCACTTCAGGAGGGGTTGTATCTTTGGACAGGTGGTCTTCTGGTGGGGTTTCATGCTGGCTTTTCTTTATAGATTTCAGGAACATAGTGATGGGAAGTTGCTACATTGTCTCCTGTAGCGAACTGCTGGTACAATTTCTGTGCTTTCTCACGGATGATGTTACCATCTAAGGGGATGTTCTTCTTCCTGCAGTCGGTGATCCATAATGCCAAGGCAGATTCCATCCTGACGATATTTTTATTCCTTATGGTCGTGACCTTTTTGGCACTATCACAGAAACTTACAGATATGGTACGCCAAATCGCTGCTTCATTCTTCTTTATGTAGCGTACGGTGCTTTCATTAATGCCATAGTGGCGCTCTACTGCAGCATGACTTTTTAGTTCCTGGAGCAAATCCAGTAGTTCAACCTTCTCCTGGAGTGTTTTAAACTTCTTCTGGCGCTTAGGCTCAGTTCCAGAAGCCTTAGAAGGTGCAGGGCGTTTTGGTGACATCTTGTGTGTTTAAGAATAACAAAATGGAAAACATGAGGACACTCACCTGGAGACGCATCACAGGGCAGCAGTCAATCAGCAGCAAGGAGAAATGAATAACGCTCTTGGATTGGCTACTTTTACCATCCCAAAACGCGTTTCCCTCAGCGGTGGTAAACCCACTCAGCTGGAGACACGTCACAGGGCAGCAGTCAATCAGCAGCAAGGATAAATGAATAACGCTTTCAGATTGGCTATTTCCACCATCCCAAACCACGTTTCCCTCAGTGGTTGTTTCCTGTTCTCTCAGTATTGCCACAAAAAAGCCATAAAAAAATTGCAGAGGATATTTGTGTTTTCCTCTAACAATTAATAGTTAGGTTCTAAGGAAAAATCCACGAACAACAACTGAGTCCACAAACCCTGAACCGCGACTTCGCAGGGGTCTGCTGTATGTTTGTATGTGTGTATATATATATATATATATATATATATATATATATATAAATCATTTATTTTCCTTTTTTACCGGTTTCTTTGTGATTTGATTTTTTTTTTTTGTGAAGGCTAAATTTAGGTACCTCCATTTGATAGCAACCGACTAACCTCCATAAATCTGAAATACTATTGACAGGTTGCTGTGAGAATGCCTGCATGTTCTCAGAATAGCAGTAAGTGGGAAGCAGATGGAGTTGCAATCAAGCAATGCCACACCCCCAGCTTCACACAACTAGTTTGATGTTACACATTTTTAATAAGAGGATTTGTGTTTGGTTATGTAAACGTTTGCTTTATACTGAGAATAGGGATTATTTTCATATTATCCTCTTTTACATTTTTTTTCATCTCCAAATATGGAATGTGTAATCAGTCATGCTTCTATTTTTAGCTTTTTTGTAAATGTTAACAACTATATCACCTGAAATATAAGAGTATTTTTATGAACATAAACAGATGATCATTCTTGTTGATTATTAGAGAAAATATTGTGAATATTCCACATATATTAATTTATATAGTCTGTGTGTGTGTATATTCAGCTAATATCTTCATATATGCTGCAAGTGGGTGTATGGATAGATAGATGTATTCCAGAAGCTTTGAACGGTGAAGCCACAGTGTTCAGGTTAAAGGCCAAAAAGATGCTTGACTTGATTTTACAGAAATATTTGGGCCTGTTTTCTAGGATTTTTATACATTTTGTTGTAACTTGCCAGAAATGGTATGTGAAAGTTGTGAATTGTGTGAGCAGTACTGGACCACGTGAGAATACTTGTGCCAAGAAACAAAGATACTTTTGTGTTCAACATTTTATTGCTATGGCACATATGTAAGGTTTTTGTTTTTTTCTTTATCATGTCACAGAAAGAAAAATCTATTTCAAACCAATATACTTTTCTTTTAGGTAAACATGGTTTTAATATATTTTAACCAATGTACCCTGACTTCATTTTTTTTTTTTTTTTACCCCAACCTCCTATCCCCGCAATCATGAAATCTACTAACCATCTGCCTGGTAGACAACACAGCTGCAGTCTCTGCTTGATGAAGGGATGGCACAAATTACTTTCCTAAACTGACTGCCATTCTGCTAATGTGCAGAATATGGAGATACATGATTTTTCTCAAACATATTATTTACACATGCACTTTATTCTGATTATAGTGTAAAATTTCATTTTATACTTTAAATAAATTGTTACTTTCTCCTGATGAACAAGATTTTTTTAAATACCAATATGATTAAACTAATAACCACCTAAAATCGGATCATTTGCTCAGCTAATGCCGATGGTGGTAACTTTTTTTCTTTTTTTACAGTAGTATGGCGAACTGTGTTTTGTTTTGATGTTTTTCATGTTTAATGGAATGTGCTTTAATACCAGTCTCAACACTCTAGGATGTATTTTTGGGAAAATTAGCTGATAAACTAAACAGTAATAAAAGTTAATGAAAAATAAATTAGAAATAACACCAGAAACACAGTATCCTCACTGTTGAGACTTCATCAACCTAAATGTATTTATTTTTTTTTATTTGTCATCATTGAGCAATTGTTCACTTATTTTATTTTTATTCTACTTATGGAATGTTTTTACTGTATCAAAAATGATGTTATTTGAGCACTTGTGTCATATTGTGTCTTTCATTGTATTCACAAAGCAGTTTACAAAGTGCTCAACAACATCACAACTCAGTAAAAGCCAAGTAATGCATTAAATGTGCATTTTGCATTCCATGTGATAGCTTGTCCAGAACACATTATTCTGTCATTCGGAACATTCTGTAGTTTAGTTGGACTCATTGTGCTTGATTATTCCTAGAATTAATTTCATGTTGTGTTGGAGTACTGTTTTCTTCAGCACTGGATTTTTTGATGTGTTGGCTAAGAACTAAATGCTTAAGAGTAAGAGAAAATCAAGGGGAAGAAAACAAAAGCAAAGATCTGCTTCACATGAACCAGATTTTAACTCAGAACAGCATTTTTTTATTTCTTGTTGTCCATGGCTGTATCGTAGGTTAACTATAAGGCTCACAAATGACATATTGATGTGTGAAAATGAAGGCATCAGTTAAAAAATAGGTGAGCATTTTATTACAAACATTAAGGAAAGATTTGGTCATATGGATGTTTTAGCAGTAAAAGTTCTGGAAGCCTCATTGGAAAGTGACCAGAGGTCAGGAGCCATGAAATTTATAAAAACAGAACAGTGGTTATTTGCCAAAGATATTCAGGAGGTAATTTTTACAGGCAGGACCAAAAACAAAAGGCAAATATCCATAAGACTGGCATACACTAATTATGAAACTTGCTTTGTCTGGATGTGGTTCAGGGGAAATTATTCCGGCTGCATCAGGCACAATGTAGCAACCAGCCCCAAATTTGGCACACTCTCCTAAACAGGTTGCGATGTTGGAGGTACCAGAGTATCTAGAGCAAAAGACAAATAGACCTGGAAAGAACAGTAATAGTTAACATTTTACTATATCTCATCACCAACAGCAGCTAGAAAAACATTGTACCAAAGTGTGTATGATGGATCCCAGGCTTGAGATGGAGTTTAGACACTGACAGGAGTAGGCCTAGGGCAGCAGGGTTGTAGTTAGTCACCTCATACTGTGCTTATAAATCTAGATAAAATTATTCTGGTACTTTCTCTGCATTTACTCTAAACTGTTGTTTCTGTAATGTGTCACTCTACTGTTAATAGGATGATCATAGGCTCATCCTTCCAGGTAATTTTACACCAATTTTCCTGGTAATGGCCACATTGGTTTATACGAAATTCCATCTTTTTTTTTCATTTTCTTGCACTTCAGTGTATCACTTTGTCAGTAATCTGAACAGGGTTAACGACACTTTTTCTCAAGACGTTCCAGTTCTTCATAGTGCTTCACTAAGAATTGCTAGGCCAGCTTTGAGTTACTATTCCTAATTTCCCAGACATGTACAGAATAACACATGTTTGACAGTAGAAGTAATGGTTTTCATTTTAATGCTATGCCTTTTTAATATTTAAACGACATGCATCATAAACCCTTCCTTTTTGTGTTGAATTTTTTTTATTTCAGTTAATGTGGGTGTGTAAAGGTTTGACTGAAAAAACAAAGGACTAAGAAGCTCCAAACATTTACTACTCTGTATTGACACTGTGCATGCAGCTGTTCTTCCCGTACCATGGTGTGTTTGTAGCACACCCATCCAACCTGTGTTATCCATCTCAGTGTTGCAGGGCCAGAGCTAATGATGAAGGCATGATGTGAAAGGCAGGAACCAGCCCTGGCAAGACACAATCACTCTCTTTCCCACTTTCTCTCTCTCTCACACACACACACACACACACACACACACACACACACACACAATACTGTGTATAGGACCAATTTAATGTTGTTAGTTTACCATATTATAAACTTAATAGTAAACACCACAGAGTACAAATAGGCATACAAGCGTGTGGAAACTGGAAAGTTAATTTAGTAACAACCTCCACGTCAACATAAGATATTGTTTCACATAGTAAGGATTTTTGATGGTGCAATGTTGTCACAAGAGTGAGTACTTTTGGATGGATTGTGGCTTATTGCGCTGAATTGGCTCATATAACTCAAGTTATAAGTAAAGGGTAAGTGTTGTAAGTTGACTGATTTGGAATTTATGTATTTATTTTTGTGCCCCACAAAAAATCTACCTTTCTTGATAACAGGAGTAAAACACAGTGCAGGTAGGACAAATAATTTAGGGAGAAAGGGAAGTTAAAATTTTGGAGGTATAACAAAATGCTCAACATAAAGATGTCATGTTGAAGTGACCTTAAAACATGTGCCTGAATGTTTTGGAAAAAAAAATGAGACAAAGGATCAGAAGCAAGTCTCATGTGCCATTTTCAGAAATTGGGGTTGTAGTCTGTGAGTAGTTCAAATGTATTTTTTAATAAAATAAAAGAATGTTGTGAAATACTTGTTCCGTCTTACATATGTATTACTGGGAGAGAAATCATTGGTCTTGACTGTAGATATGGGAAGTAGCTTATAGAAAGACTTACAGAATATAGTATGAAATCTATGGCAGGGTGAAGGAGATGTTAGATTTGCGAACAGAGGAACAATCCAGTTCCTGTATTTTTCTTAAATAAAAAGTCCCCCGTTTTTTTTCTATTTTTTTCCATGCACCCAGTGTATATAAAACTGTCATGTTTTAATTTAATTTCCATTTAACATTTGGTGTGTTACAATGCAATGGTACCTTTTCCATTTTGGGTTCAATTCTTGGACCCTGTGTTACCAAGATTGGTTGTGACCTGATCTCCAGGAATGCAAGTTTATACAGTACATCCTCCATGCAGGTACTCTGGTTTCCTTCAGTGTCACTGATACATGAAGGTTAAGGCTACCTAGCACCTCTAATGAAATGACCATTGATGAGTATGAAAGTGCTTAACTTGTTCAAAAGTTGTTCCTATGGTTGATTTCAGTGCTACAAAGACAGGCTTTTGGAAACTCTGGAATACTTCAGAAGAGGTCATCCACCTGCAACTAAGCATGTTTGGGCCCAGTCAGTACTTGGATGGGTGACCACCTAGATAAAGCTCGGGCTGCTGCTGGAAATGGTGTTGGTGAGGCCAGCATGGGGTCTCTGGTCTGAACATGGATCCCAATGCCCCGGTGCAGTGGTAGGAACAGAATGCTCTAAAAATTGCACCATCCTTTGGATGAGATGTAAAACTGAGGTACTGACTCTCTGTGGTCATAAAAGATGCCTGAGCATACTTCATAAAGACCAATGTATATCCTGATGTCCAGGCTAAATTGACATCCATGGCCTAGTGGATTCTGGCCCCCTAATCATCCACTATCTCTAACTGGCTATCTCTCTAAACCTTCACCCGCTATTAGCTTATGTGTGGTAAGTGTACTAGCACAAAAATGGCTGCTGTCACATTATTCAGGTGGATGTTACACATTAGTGGTGGTTGAAGTGCTTGCACACTTGCTATGAAAAGCATTTTGAGTAGAGAGAAAAGTGCCATATACAGTCATATGAAAAAGTGTGGGAACCCCTCTCAGCCTGCATAATAATTTACTCTACTTTCAACAAAAAAGATAACAGTTGCATGACTTTCATTTACTAGGAACATCTGAGTATTGGGGTGTTTTCCGAACAAAGATTTTTAGTGAAGCAGTATTTAGTTGTATGAAATTAAATCAAATTACTGGCTACTGGCTATGTAAAAATTTGGGTACCCTTGTAAATTTGCTAAGTTGAATTCATGTAACTGTTCAGTACTGATTACTTGCAACACCAAATTGGTTGGATTATCTCGTTAAGCCTTGAACTTCATAGACAGATGTGTCCAGTCATTAGAAAAAGTATTTAAGGTGGTCAATTGCAAGTTGTGCTTCCCTTTGACTCTCCTCTGAAGTGACAGCATGGGATCCTCAAAGCAACTGTCAAAAGATCTGAAAACAAAGATTGTTCAGTATCATGGTTTAGGGGAAGGCTACAAAAAGCTGTCTCAGAGGTTTAAACTGTTAGTTTCAACTGTAAAGAATGTAATCAGGAAATGGAAGGCCACAGGCACAGTTGCTGTTAAACCCAGGTCTGGCAGGCCAAGAAAAATACAGGAGCAACATTTGTTCAGGATTATGAGAATGGTTACAGACAACCCACAGATCACCTCCAAAGACCTGGAAGAACATCTGCTGCAGATGGTGTATCTGTACATCATTCTACAATTCAGCGCAATTTGCACAAAGAACATCTGTATGGAAGGGTGTTGAAAAAGAAGCCATTTCTGCACTCACTACCCAAACAGTGTTGCTTATTGTATGCAAATACTCATTTAGACAAGCCAGATTAATTTTGGATCAAGCTGCTTTGGACTGATAAGACAAAAATTGAGTTATTTGGTCATAACAAAAAGTGCTTTGCATGGCGGAAGAAGAACACCGCGTTCCAAGATAAACACCTGCTACCTATTGTCAAATTTGGTGGAGGTTCCATCATGCTGTGGGGTTGTGTGGCTAGTTCAGGGACTGGGGCCCTTGTTAAAGTCGAGGGTTGGATGAATTCAACCCAATATCAACAAATTCTTCAGGATAATGTTCAAGCATTAGTCACAAAGTTGGAAGTTATATAGGGGTTGGATATTCCAACAAGACAATGACCCAAAATACAGTTTGAAATCTACAAAGGCATTCATGCAGAGGGAGAAGTACAATGTTCTGGAATGGCCGTCACAATCCCCTGACTTGAATATCATCAAAAATCTATGGGATGATTTGAAGCTGGCTGTCCATGCTCGGCAGACATCAAGTTTAACTGAACTGGAGAGATTTTGTATGGAAGAATGATCAAATACACCTGCATCCAGATTCCAGACACTCATCAAAGGCTATAGGAGGCGTCTAGAGGCTGTTATATTTGCAAAAGGAGGCTCAACTAAGTATTGATGTAATATCTCTGTTGGGGTGCCCAAATTTATGCGCCTAATTTTGTTATGATGTGTGGCACTAGAGGGCGCTGTTGCTTCTCAATCCAGGTAAAAGTACCAGAAATGTTTTAATTACTTTTCTTCTTAATAAATTGTGCCTTCAAAGCACCACCACCACAATACACAAATCAATAATACAATAATTAAATATCCTCCTCTCCTCCCAGCAGCTCTGTCACACTCCCTCCCAACTCCAGCTCTCCCTGCTGGGTCTCGACCAGTCCTTTAAATAGTCCTTTACCTGGAAGTGCTCCTGTCCTTCTGTCCATGTGATTCAATAGCACTTCCGGGTCAGATGAAGACTTGTATTTTTCTTCAGCCTGGAAGTACTTCTGTTCTTCCGTCCCTCTGACTTGGGAGTACTTCTGGGCTATAGGGAAACTAAAAATCCCCGCGTCTCCGTGCATCGTCACACGGTGGCACCCATGGTACCCAGCAGGGTTGTGAAGCCAAACTGCATCTCCCATGATGCCCTGCAGGAATCCGGGGCACCTCAATGCTGCAGGGGAGCCACCATCTAGCGTTCTGGATGTGTTGGCCAGGATGAGCTGCCGGGCGTCCATCAAAGATGCTTACTGCATATTTTCTGTTAATCCAATAAACTTAATGTCACTTCTGAAATACTACTGTTTCCATAAGGCATGTCATATATTAAAAGGAAGTTGCTAGTTTGAAAGCTCAGCCAAAGATAAACAAAAATCCAAAGAATTAAGAGGGGTTCCCAAGCTTTTTCATATGACTGTAAGTGTTAAGAATTATTATTATTGCTAGGGGGCTTTGCCCTCTGCTTGCTTCGCTTGCCAACTCCCCCTATGCCTGCACTACACGCCAGCCACTTTGCGTCTCTGCTGCTTGCGTATGTGGATTTCACTTTCACTAAACAACAAATCTTTTAATTCTCGTGGGATACGCCTTTTCATTGGGAAGAAACTACTTTTCCCAGATGGCAACGTGAATTAGACAATCTAAGTCTCCTACTTAAAGTTTAAATCCGAACAATATATTCTATCGGTTTTTGCTGCTCCGTTATTTCACTGAGTAATAATTTCCGTTTGTATGTGCTAATGCGATCTTTACTATCATTTGTTTGAGACTTTAGAATTTTAGTACATTCATTATCTCTAACCTGCTCTGCATGTGTATTGTGCCATCAGTTTTGAATTCTTTACGACGTTGTACTTTGTCATCTACTCTTTGCCTTTTCCTCTTTTGCCTTGTCTCATGGGAGGTGAAAGTATCTCTCTGAAAAAGTCATGTCTTGTCCCAGGATTTTTTTCTATTATAATAGAGAGATTATTAAGATGAAAAATGTAAGGTTAACATCATCATTATATGTATTTAGCCTTAAGAGTCATGTTTTTAAGAGCAGCAATGTGACACTGTAGATTGTGTTGCTGCCTAATGGCTCAGGGAGACTAGATTCAGAATCCAGCTCCTATTATGCGTATGTGTGTATTACTGTGTATGTGCAGTTTGAATGTTCTCCCTTTTTCCACCTTTCTCATAAAACAGTGCAGGTTAGGTTTGTTGGTGAATGTTGATTGGCTTATTCTGAGTGTGTTCTATAATGATGTAGTAGCCAGTCATTTGTTGTTTCCCAACTTGTGACCTATTGTCCCCGTTAATACTTAACTTGATTATCAGGTTTAAAATAGAATAGTCCTGTTTATGCTAGTAGAATTTTTATTTCATTAGTAGTGAAGTATTTCATTATGTTGCTTTTTAACCTTTCTTTCTCGACTAAATAGAAAGTAATTGAGCCTGTCAGTTTACCAAAACCTCCATCTATCCATTTTTTGAGTTTGCTTTTTCTGGTAAATCATCACAGGGAATTGTAGAACAAGTTTTTATAATGCGATAAGCACCATTTATTTATATTATGGTAATCCATCTATTCATCAGTTTTTGTAAGTGACTTATCCATGGCAGGGGTGTGGGGTACCTGGAGCCTATGCGAGCTAGCAAAAGGTTCAAAGAAGGAACAATCCCTGGACAGGGTGCCAGTCCATCGCAGAATGATTACATTTATCTAGCGCACATCTCAAAGTTTGTTAATTGTGGTTATTTGATCAAAGGTGAAAGTACATATGATAAGAGGATATACATAATTTTGTGTTATTTTAAGTGACCAAGATATGTTTAACTGATACATAACCCAAAATTGTTATGATCAGGGGTCATGCTTGTCAGATGTTTGCAGTGCAGTATCCATGGGGTTTGCCACTGGTTGTTGAAATGTAAGCATTTACAGGTTTGCAGTAAGATGGAAATCTCTCTAATGACCTCACTGTTAAATATGAATGGGTTGACTGTTGCCAATTGTTTTATTCCGGGACGCGAAGTAACTGGACCTTTGTACTGGAAGTCTGCAGTAAAAAGGATTCGTATGTGGTCTCCTGTTTTATGGCAGCATTAGAAAGTTTTATTTATTGCTGCCTAGTAAGTGGTTTGGGCTGCGGATTTGAGTTGTCGGTCTCGCCTCTAGTCTGCTTTCTGTCTGTACTTAAATTTATCACCCAGCCTCCCCACCGTCTGCCTGCCCTGCCAAATGAGTAATCTGCAGAGTGACTCACGCTGGAAGTGACTCCGCAGCCACCTGTGATAGCGGATTACTTACAGTTTGGCGAGGCGCCGCCCCTTCCTGATTCCCGCGGCCCGCCCCCAGCGCAGAACGCGCCTCAGCTTTGACCTGGGCGTCTGCAGCGCCGGCTCGGCAGTTCTAGACTCACCAACTCCAAACCGACTATACGGGAGGGATTATTTTACAAGAGACGCATCTTAAAAGCGTATGTGGGCTTTAACTGACTCTTTTGTTGTACTCTGGAATATATTTGGTGGGTTATGTAAGTGGCCTCTGGAGAAAATATCATGACCCAGATCTAGGGCGCCCGTGGAGGCTGCAGTTGCGGGATTTTCTCAGTTGTTAACATCACACTACTGATGACAAAGAGCGAATTATCATCCGCCTCGACGCAGAAGAGAGAGGGAGAGGGCGAGGGAACTGCAGAGTGGCCGCCTCTTTGGTCTTAGATGGCTTCTGTGATCTCTCCTTTACTTACCCTTTTTTTGTCGAGTCCTTAAAATGTCTGACACGCGGCCAACTATACGGCAGCACTATTTGCCTTTCAAGGCTTGTTTTGCTTTTTAAGGGCCGCGAGACAGTTGGTGGACAAATTGTTTTACGCTTCCTCTGCTGATTAAGAAAAAAAGAGGAATAAAAACATCCATATCACTTAGACTTTGACCAAGACATGTGATTTGTTCTCTGCTGTGCGCGAGCAGTTTTCATTTTTTTTTTTTTTTACAATATTGGAGGATACCAAGAAGGAAAAAAAGGTTCGTACTCTCCTAGTCCTTCTGCCTGTGTATCTTGTAATCGGCGAATGGTGCATGAGATTGAATGTGTCGGCATAAACATGATGACAGTGCAAATGCTTGGCTTCATTGCAGAGGGGAGAGTAATGGCCGGATGGCTGGCTTTAAAGAGGAATTTTCATCTCTTTTTACATTTTAAAAGTGCATGTCAAGTGCGGCCGTTTGATCTGTGCATCTAAAAGATTTTTGGAAGAGTGCCCATTTGTTCTATTCTGAAGGTTGTTTAAAGGAGCTACTTTTTAATTTTAAAATCGACACTTTATAAAATCTTAAGACAGCAAAAACCAGTCTTAAAGGGAAGTTACATACAGGAAATCTGAAACCTTTACAGTATTTCTTAACACACCTTACAATTATGAGTAAGCGCCGAGAAGCCCATATGTCATGGATAAAATAGTTTGGTAATCGGTATTCTTGAATGGTATTAACTGTGCCGTTTTGAGTACATTTTACATTTTTCTGTGACCTGTCAAGTGGATTAAAGTCTCCAAAACTGTACTTTACGTTTATCGGCTTTAAGGGTAGGAGTCTGGACTTTGGCTTTCTCAAAGCTCATTTTAATCTGCCTTAGCCAATCACTTCAGCGGTGCCTTGTGTGTGCATTTATGCAAGAGCACATATTTTATTGTTTTATAGCTCTTTAGTCAGCTGCACTGTGACCCACTTTGGCCGACACTCCTTAAACCAAGTATTGGGTGAGTGGAGTTGGTACACTTTTATGAAATGGACTTTGAAAAGATCTCTGCCTAAAAAGAATATAATATATTCTAGTCCTTGTAAACTAGACACTGACTTGAACTTTTTGAAATGCTTTGATTTATATTGTTAGAGTTTAATACTTAACTTTTGGGAGAAAATTAAATTGTTAAAATTACTCGGTTATAAATTTAACATTACAGCTAATTTAGGCTCAGTTTGAGTATTTTTGCGTCACATCAGCCATTGCTTGTCTGCCTTATTCCTGTTTAAATTGATATCAAATTTTTCAGTGTCACTATACATCACTATCTGAATAATTAAGATATTACTGTTCTTCTATTTAGGTTGATATTATTTCTCTTATAATTTCATTCGATTACAATGATTATATTATCTTTTCTGTTTTTTTTTTTTAAATTTGGCTTGCAAAATGATAGGTTTGTTTTTGCTGAATTAAAAAAAATCTTGGTAAGTTGGTTTCTAATAATATCTTTATGTTGGCTAACCCCATTCCAATGATGAAGTAATTATTTATATTCTTGTGCAGGCCTGCAAAGAACTTGTATCTCATCCAGGTCTAATTTCTGCCTTGTGCCTACTATTATTGTGTGTGGGCTCATCCCATTAAAATGTTGGTTCAGAAAGTTGATGGGTAAATGAATGGATTCTTCTGTAGATACCTGTTAATGTCACTGAAAACAAAAATATAGAGAATGCATTAACAAACTCATTAAATATAAAGAGGGACCCCATTTGTAGTACAATAATCTATTACCTACATTAAAATATTTAATTAACCAGATATATGGTTAGCACTGAGAATATGCAGTGTCCACCAAGGGTTTAAAATTGGATTAATCAGGTCATAAAAATTAATATACAAATTTAGTTCCCAGCTGGTGACTTTTTCAGGTAGTCTCATATGTAAAGAATGTCATTCATTTCTCACAAGAAAAGATCTGGACTAGTATGGTTTGCTTGTCATATTTTTGAGTCATTTCCATTTAAGGCTGTGAAAAATGTGAAGAGGTAAGCTCATTGTTTATGTTTTTGAGCCCTTCTCATGCTGCTTAAGGTATCTGACAGCATCCCTCGTATAAGTGTACAGAAGCAGGCATTTCTATCCTAACACCAGTGCAAACTTGGCCTTATAGTGTTGACCTTGATTAGCATTTATAGGTGTAACATTTTAGTTAACAAAATTGTCATGGCCAAATTAACCTCCACTGGGTTTTATTGAGTAGGATATTTGCATTGATGACATTCTATGTGTAGCAAACAGATAGGAATAAACTTGAGGCATAACAGGGCAGCCACTATTAATGTGCCTTATAAAAACAGAATTTCCTCTTGTCACTCTGCTAATGAACTCATCCATTGTGTGCCTGCATAATAAAGAATGTATAAGCCAGTGTGTCTGAGTAACTAGAGCTGTATTCCACTGTGACCTTCATCAGATAGCAGCCTACCAGTTTCCCCAAGGCTGTTGAAATATTTCAGAGAATGACAAGAGCTGTTCAGGCCCCCAGATTACTTATATATGCATGAGTTCCATCAGTGTTTCTTTACATTCCAATGCACCCAGCCTTATAAAATATTTAGTGCTGAATTATGGCTGAGTCCTCCATGCAAGAACAGAAGCAGTACCTCCCCTCAAGTCCAATAACCCAACCCCCCTATCCTTTGTCTCTAAAGGGGACATTTGTGCATTCACAGAAACACTTTGTATCTGCAGACTAATTTGAGGGAGATGATTGGTCTGCCTTCAGTGCAGTGCATGATTATGCTTCAAATGAATTGTGTATTCTGGGGGTGTACAACAGTGATTGCATTGTCCATGTGCCAGTTCTCTGTGCCAATTTATTTTCTCATTTAGAAACTGGCAGATGTGACCTGATTGTTGTATTTTATAGAGGTGCCCTTCTCTGGTGTATATTAGTAAATATACAAATTTTCTTTGATAGAATAGATACATAATGTGTCCAGGGGTGAATTGCACTAACCTGTGTAGAGTGACCAATGTCTAAACGAATGTGACCACAAAATCACACTTTGGTTTGTGCCTTGACTTTTAGCATGCTGATTCATTTTGTGTAAGCAACATGGTCAAAAAAGATATGTTCAGACATGAAATCTTACATCATAGCTGGAAGGAGGAGGTGGTGATCAAAACTTGATTTCAATATTCTATACCTGTGGGAATTTTATATTGGAAACTACTCCTTTTTTAGGGCACAGCCTCATTTTTTGTTCAATTATTTTATGCAGTTAATTACATAAGAGAGAACACCTGTTTTCTGTAGAGAATAACAGCTTGCGTGTCTTGTTGCTATTTATATCTGCCCTAGAAAAGTGTAATTTTAGTGTGACCTTGCTCTCCAGCTGCACTCTTGCTTTCAGTTCAGCATTGTTGTAAAAGTGGCAAGCCACTGGAATCATTGAGGTGTATAAATAAGAGTTTTGGAAATATTCTTCTTGCTGTAATTATTTCTCACAGTAAATATTTTTGTTTCAAAACTGTACTGTTACTTAAATATAATTCTTTTTTCTCTTTTGCTTAAATAGCAAAATGTAACAGTTGAAACTGTAACTTTTAGATATGTGCTTTTTCAAAAAATGTTTAGGTATAAACTAGTAAAACATTAGTTTTAAGTTAGCAAAGTACTCCTTGTATCATATAGTCATGTGAGGAAGCACGTTAATGAATGTGTAGAACTATTGCCCCATTATATTTGAGTGCCTAATACTTACAAATATATCTCATGCTGTCAGGTTGACTGTAGATTTCTTTGGATTGTGTGTGTCTTGTTTGTATTCTTACTTGCAAGAATGAAAAATGAAATGCTTTATGTATACAACAGACTCCGATTCCCTATGGACAATACCTGGAGTGCCATTTTAAATGCTTGAAGCTTGCCTTTCTAAACAGGAGCCTAAGCAATTATAAGCATTACTTCATTTGCTTTATGAATATTTATGGAATTGGAGCCATATTCTGGGGTAGCTCACTTTATGGCACTTTCAAGCCTACAATGATAGAATTTACAACTAATAGAAAACCTCAAATGAATGTTTTTATATTTGGGAGGAAGAAAGTACCCAGAGAAAACCTGTTGACATGGGGAGCATGTACATTCCGCATTGAGTGAAGGGCTGTGTCCTGACTCTAGAATGTTGTTTTAACCTTCTCCCAGTTATACTCTGGATCTACTGTATAATTGTTAAAATGTTAGGGTTAGTGTTAACGGTAGGTTGAGTATATTTTACAGTAAAGGTCTATTCTCTTTATTTAACACAGCTGCTTACAACTGAAAAGAACATTGTACATTCGATCAATGTTGCCCTACATCTCAGGTGTGAGTGCCTTCTAGTAAAGTAGTCTACCTCTACTTACTAAAAATTCTTTTTTTCATTAAAATAATTACAATTCCCAGTCTGTATCATGAATGTTGCTAACCTTTTGCATTTTGGTGAAGGACAGAGAGAACTTCATACATTAGGTATAGTATACATTTAGTCATGGACAGCTACAGACATCAGTGAACTATAATTGCTTAAATCTGGCATGGCCGAACAACCCTTGTCTCTGTTAGAGTTGAAGGAGAGTCATGGCTGCTCAAGGCTGTGTGACTAATTAGCATGCTTGGAGTCTCAGAAGACACTGATTTAAATAATTGATGGATGTCGCCGCATCTCATTGAATTTTAGGACCAGTATCTTTTCATGAAATAATTTGCTTAACATAAGTCATAAAACTAGCTTGGAAGAAGCTGTAAGGTTTTTATTTACAAGTTTTATTTTCCCCTTATTTATAAAGGTGTTATGAAATACAGTACCATGATGCATAAAATATTTTTGTTATTTTTATAGTAGCCATTAATATTATCCTTAGTATCATGTCTTGTTTTGTTGAATTTTATAGCTAGTGAGTGAAGCATAATTTTTGAAAGTCGTTTTACTCAGCATAATTGCCTCATAATTTTAAAAGAAAAAGGTATTTTGCAGTTTTTATGTTAGTGCTCACATTTATGAAAATGTTATAAAAATGTAATCTAATATAAGTGGATAACATGTAGTTTCTTCATTATAGTAGAATGGTGAAAACTGGGTCATCAAAATCTCAAATTGTGTGTGTATTTATTTATTTAATATTGCCATTGCAACATGCATAGTATAACATGGTAATTGTATTCCAGAGAATTTTTTTCAATGTCTGCTTTAGATAGTGTAAAGACCGGATATATCGTTGCCAAATATGTGTAAGTCAAGACATATTGCTAATCATGCCATTGTAAGTAAATGTTGATATTTAAGTCTGCCTTGTGATAGGATGGTTCCCTGTTCTGGGCTGGTTACAGCTAAAGACCAAGTGCTACTAGAATAGACAAATACATGGATGGATGGGTTCACTTTATAAAAATGTTTTTAGTAAACAAAGATAGTTCAGGTGGTTTCAGATTAATGTAATGTATGTTTCTTTCCTACTATACTGTATCTCATTATTGCCATTGCTTGTGGTTATAACCACATATAGTACTAATATGTAGGTTTTAAGTTAACAAATAGTCTCTGTCTAAAGTTTGTTCCATTTTGTTTTCAGACATTACAGCAGAAGTTGTTAAAACAAGAACCCAAACAGCTGACTAAGCTTTGATCTTGCTCATCTGTCTTTCATTGAAGGAAATGAGCAAAATACACACTCAAACATCTAAATATAAGTAAAAATAATCTTAGTGTTTTGTTTTTGTAATGGAGACCTGTTTTGCAGTAATTGCTTCCATCTTCACAGACTAGATAAGTTCTATTAATGACATTTGTATCTTTTTTCAGTTTACCTAACTAATTCTTTTTTTGCCAAGTTAGAATAGCCTAATTGCTTTCTGAAACTGAGTCACAATACTGTGTGTGCTGGTAGACTCTCATCCTCCAGCATTTAAAGACGTGTGACCCTCAAGTGTTCACGTTGCTGGTTGCACTTAAACAACTTTCTTCCAAGTTTGCAAATTCCTTTGGGGCAGAGATCAACAGCCTTGTAAATTATTTTGCACAATGCTGTGTTCTAAAAGCCCTGAGATGGCTACTGTTTCAGGCTATTTCCTGTACTGTATGTGTCTTATGAACTCTGTATTGGTGTTTTTGTGCTGAGGTGTACTCATTTTCTTTTTATTTTCACTACTAACAGAAAGTTTGCTAGTGACATCAGTGATTTTAAGAAATGAAATGAAAGAGAAGCACATCAAAGCTAAAGTAGAATGCTTTGAACTGCCAAGCTTTCTCTTTAATGATTTCCTTATTATTGCTAACTTAACTGCTTTAATTTCACAGACGTTTAAACCTGTAGTGGGAAAGACTGTGCTGGGCTCCATCATTGCAGTAGAATTCTTTGCGGATAGACAGCTTGATTTCTTGACTGAAGATGATATTCATCAGCCATATCAGGTCAGTAAAATCCTTAATGTATGAAATATTACTATTTAAAATAAGAAAATAAAAAAAACAAATATTGATGTCTGATAGCTAGTCAGATTTATAAGAGCCATTTTGCTTCATGTTTCAATCTATTTGAATGTTTTTTTTTTTTGTTATCAGTTCAAAAGCAGCTTAAGGCTTCCTGCCAAAGTTCTGGGTGTAGTCATTTATCCCAGATGGCAGAATCCTGTAACCATTTAATGAAAGCCTTTCAGGAGCTGCTACATTTTTTATGTGCCAGATACATTTCAGTGCTGCAGGTTTCAGTGCAATAGTAGGAAAGCAGGTATCCATGTTAGAATCTGTTCCAAGCTGTATGGCAGGATATCCTTCATTAGATAAAATTAACATCTGGGTGTTTTGAAATATTCATTACCAGCAACAAAATAGAATTAGTAAATCTGTCTGTCTGCTGTTTTTGTTGATTAATGTGAGTTTGTTTTCAACAAACTTTTGACCTTACCTTCTTGTGCCCTTGTTTCCATTCTGCTGACTTCATCAGATAATACCATCTGCTCCCAAATTAATTTTTTTTGCTTTTTATTTTTGTGCCTTATAGAATGCTCTTATGTCTACAGGATGTAGCAGCTGTTCATGAGTGTTATTCATTAACTGTTTAGATTGTTAGAAACTAAGACAGGCACAGAGTACATTTGCTGAAGAGTAATGTTCATTGTGTAACAGCTTTAGAATATCAGATATTCTTTTTTCATTGCATTATTTTTTTCACCTTTAACAAGCAGTTCTTTTTCTTACATTTATAACAAACATATGAAGTGTAGTATAACATCATTGTAACTAACACATTGATAACTACCTTGCTATCAGTAGATGTATTAGAATCTTCTGTCAGATGTATTGAAAGCTTCTGGGAAGCAGTAGAGATTAGAAATAAAAGTAAATTGGCAGTGGTGCCTGTCTTGTAAAAGAAACTGAAGCATGCAGATACTGTAGATGCATAAGCTAGGTATCTGAGATTTGAAAGAGAGATGCTCTTGTTAAGATTACTGAAGTCATGGAAGTCCCAAAAAGAATCTCCAGGAGAGAGAATGAGAAAGCAATACATACTGCTAAAGAGGTTATACATGTACCACTGGTAGGGGTGAATTAGGTAAGGCTAGTCATGCTTTTTATGTGTGTGTGGTTAAGTTGCAATGTGCCAGTATAAAAAGAGTGATCTGTAGCTTGGACAGAACAATGTAATGCTTTCTTGTATGCTGAGGGTAGTTACCAGCTGAGCTGTTGGCTGATAGGTCCTGGTAATTACAGTATAATGGGTTTCAGCTGGAATTGATCTCACACTAGATTGTTGTGGTCAGGGCACTTTTGGTACAGGTTTGGATTTAGGGTTTTGTTTTAGTTATTTTTTTGGACTTTTTTTACTGCATGTTATGTTAGTTAAAGGAGTCTCATTATTGTATGTTTTGCCCCTTTCATGTTTTTTGATTGTCTGTGTTTAGGACTTGTATCAAAAAGTGTTTCATGTAAGTAAAGAAGGAGAGAGTAAAAATAGTCTATTGTAAAAGTCAATGTATAGAAGCTTTTAGTTTTATTTTACATTAACAGTGTTATCCAATATTATTGGATTTGGTTTACCATACATTTAAATAATATAAATGTTAATGTTGGGCTTACATTAATGTAACTCTTATTAGAAAAACATAAAATGCCTTAAAACTGAGAGAAAAATCTATAGCTACTCTACACCTTCTTACCATGTAATGTTTAGTCTCAAGACTCACTGCTGAAAGTACTTTCTTAGATCCAACATGTTGTTCATTCTGTATGTAACAAGCAACAATAATGCTTTTGCCATCGATCTACTGTAATTTCTTGTTCAGCTCCTAAAGTGAGTTCTGTTTTAAACTTAATTTTCACACTGTTGAATGCTGTTTAGTTATTGCACAGGAATTCATTTTTTCCTCTTTGCAGAAGGTCAACCTGTGGGTGCAGTCATGATCCACACATTTGTTACAGTGCATTCAGTTCTAAAGTATACTATTTTATAATACATTAAATGCTGTCTGCATATAATGTTACCACAGATTTACAGTTACTGTGTACAGCTTATCTTTTCAATGCACATGCCACCTTAAGTGTTGTGATTTTATTAGCTACTTGCCCAGAGCTTCTCATTTCATTGGTTTAATACCAAAAAGTGAAATGACTTCAAAACTTGGAAGCATTTTTTCCAGCTTTTTATTCAGCATGTAATCTGTCTATCTTTCCATATTGATTTGTGGCTTTTACTAGGTATCATTTTTGGTTGAATAGTTGAGATAAGTACTGTTGTAGTATTGGCTGCTTGCTAAAACATAAACAATAATTTGTAACTTAGAGTTATAAAACGTTCAGTGTTTCTGTTAGGGGAATTGGCAAAAATGTCTGCAACAGTTTAGCGTGTACCCTTTATCTTTTAAAAATAAACAAAAAATATAATATTATCCACCCTAAATTGACGAAGAACTTAGAGATTCATTTTTAGTTGACCACCTACCAAGTGGGACAACTACCCTCTGCTGTCGCAGTTACGTTCAATTCACTAAGGGTGTGGTATATCGGGTCCATGGCTCAGAAAAACTGACCATTTTAATACATAAATAATGAATACACTCATGCTGGGGACTGGGAGCAGGTGTGAGCGGTCTTCTATAAAGGCTTTCTATCTTGGGTCAGTCTGTGGCTGTCAGCCGTCCATGCATTGCTTTTCTGGCCCATGTGGGTAGTCTGATTGCCTTATTATCAGCCCGGGGCGGCAATCGGAAGATTGCACCTGCAACAGCTCCCCAGCATATAAAAGAGGCGCACACATTTAAAAAAGGAAAAGAAAATTGAGAAAAGAGAACAGAGGTTGAAAGATGGGAGAAGTAGTAGTCAGGAGAATGAGAGAGAGTGAAAACAAGACTATGTAATGTATGGAAGCAGATGGATGGGAGTGAAGCCCTAAAAGGATTGTATGGCCATTACTCAGGAAGAGGGCAGTGGGTCTGTTCTGTTGAGCGTTTTGGGAGCAGGAGTACCATCATGCTCAGGGCTACGTGCTCAGGAGTCTGCACCTGCTTGTCGATGTCTCTCCATGTTTAACATGGCTAGATTCAACACTGTAGCTGTGAAATGCTTGTCATTTTTTTCTTGTTATTGTCTGTGTTTGCCTTCTGTTCAGTCTGCTCTGCTAAACTGCTGTGTAACTGTCAATGCATACCTGGGCATGCTTGATGTTGCCATTAATACTTCTTTTGGCTACTGGAATATGTCATACTGGTACTTTCTAGGATGGCCGTTGAATTACTAAGCTCCTGCTGTTTGAAGCCTTTTATAAACCGTACACAAAGTAAAAGGCCGTTTTTTTATGTCAATACCTTAATATATATCGTAACAGGACACATCAAAAATGTTTTTTTTTGTTTCCTTTCTTTTCCTGTGGTTTATTTATTATGATATCTGCTCAATTTAAAAGCTGAATTCTGTGACTGTGTATAGATACTTGGAAGTACTTGCATTTTGTTGTGGGAACAAAATGTTGTTTAAGACTGAACTGTAATACCCCCAGTTGTATAGAGTCATGTGTTTGATTTAAATTGTAGATATGATGGTTTGTCAAGGTGTGGGCCTCTTTGGGATATCACAACAGGATACTAATGCTGTGTGTATGGTAAACACATTCTCTCAGCACATGACTGTCATGAATTTTAACAAGGCCATGTACCAGGTGCACATGTTTTACATAAATATAGACTGGATTCATAAGCATTTCATTTCATTAAGAGTAGTATTTGCAGGTGTAACTGCACTGTGCAGAGAGCATGCTTTATGCAAATGAAGCACTGAGCAGAAGTGATTTGACAGGCCACATGATTAGAACCACTAAGCAGTAGGGTGGACGGACGACTGAAGATGGGGCAGTGTCCTGGATGAAAAAGAAGACATGATCACTTTGTGGAATGGAAAGAGAAAGTTCAGTGAAGCTCATGGAAGCTCAGAGATTAGCAGGTGTGTTTCTTTTTGCTATTGACTACTGTTGCTCTTAGATTTGTACCATCTCTCAGTTTGAGTATCTGTTCTGCTCTATCAATTTTATTGTGTGAAGTATCTAGTACTGCGAAGCACATTCACACAAATGACGAGCGGAGGTTAGATGTGTACTGGCTCTCATCTTCGCTTTCACTCTGCTGGCTTAGGAGCTCAGTTGCGTGGAACTTCCAAATTGCTGCAAGGGATGGGGAGTGAGTGGCATTAAAACAGGTGAGTGGCAGTACAAAGTTACAAAGCAATGGAATGGGAGACATTTTGTTTCATAAAAATGTTTCTGCATTAATATCTATTGTCTGCTGAGGCAGTATTCAGTTAATGCACTACTAATACTACTAATGATACTAATTTTCTTTGGTTTGTCTTTAGATAATTTTTCTTCATGTTCAAAAAGTTGTTTTGAAAGTCCATATTAAAGTCTAGTAAGGCTTGCTTGTTTTTGGGGAGAATAGGTCTTTCAAGATGTATTTTTATTGTCAGTCTTTTTTTTTCTGTATAGTCAGTACACATTTTAAATATGTCTTTTTAATGGTAAGTGCAATATGTTTTATTTACGTCTTGCTCAATTCTTAACTTTATTTGATCAGCTGACTAAATTAATTTTTTTGAAAAACAACCTTTCAACTCATTTTTTCAGGATGGCATTTAATTTACCCTGACTTTCTGACCCTTTCAGGTGCTCAGAATGATTTGCACTTGTATCACAAATTATGCTGTTTGTTGAACATAGATAAATGCTCGACTCCTCAGTTTCTAAATCTTCCGACTCCTTGACTCCGACTCCTCTGTATGTACTGTATATACTATGCTAATGTATTTTCTACATCCATTGAAGGAAAGGAAGGCAACATACATGTCATTTCACCACAGAACTACTGGCTAGGAAGCCAACACTCTACTATAATGCCAGATTAAAGACAAACACAATTGACTGGCGGCCGCAGATTGCGGGTGTCCACATGGACGGGCAGATCCAGCTTGCCGAAAATCTCGACCACCGCCCCCATCCAAAGTAATGTGATTCCTCTGTCTGCTGCAGTGGCTGTCTCCTCTGTCAGCCAGCCGGAAGTTTAGTGCATTGTGTCACTCACCGGCCAGCTGATCAGCAGAACGAGCCTCTGCTGGAGACAGGGAGATCTGTGTTCTCGGCTCCTTCGGCCCCCTTCACTAGCGCATAGCGAAGGGGAACCGACGGAGCTGAGAACACACCAGATGATTTTTCAGGTGTTTGACGCGTGATGACTCGTTAAACGGCCGAAAAATCAGCAGTGCATCTGTAAATGTATTGGGGGCTTTATGCTAGGTTCACATTTCCCTGTAACAGTGGAACACGACACAATGGAAAGCGGTGCCGCACCTTACCTGTGCATTACATCCCATATAGTGACACATACAGTCAATGAAAAGCATGCTTCATGGTTACTTGACATGTTCGTTTTGTGGTAACATTATGCACTGCATGCATTGGGCTTTATTCTTACAGCAGAGAAGTAGTTCATTATGACTGTTTGTGAATTGGGACATTTCAACTTACTTTTTTAATTCCCATTTAAATTTAGTAGGAGTCGGAGTCGGTTAACTTTTTGCTGACTCCAACTCCAGGTACCCAAAATTGTCTCCGACTCCAAAGCCCTGGTTTGTTCTAGTTTTTCTTGTAATATTTGTATTTTTGTAGTTTATTGTGGTATATTCACTTGTTACTTTGTTGAATGTAATGTTTTATGCTGATATTATTTTGTATCCACTATATTGCATTGTATCTAGTGCTGTGTATTTGCTTTTTCCATATTGTTCGTTCTGAAACTCTGGGAGCATGCAAAACGCACTATGTCTCCATGGAAGACATTGTGTGTACACCTGACCATCATGCCTATATGAGGTTGTTTGAATAACCCATTCCAAAACCATGGTCGTTAATATGGGGTTTTCCCATTTTTTGTGACTGTGACAGCCTATGCACTTCTCGGAAGGCTCTTCACAAAAGTTTATGGCGTGTTTGTGGGAATTTGTGCCCATTCTGCCAAGAGTACCTTGTGAAGTCAGGTACTGATGTTGGATGTGAAGACCTGGCCCATAATTGGCATACCTGTTCATTCTGAAAGTGTTCAGTAGGGTTAATTTCAAGGTTTCCTTGAAATCAGACTTGTCAGGTAATGTCTTTTGGATCTGAGATTGTTCATGGGGCAAGTCATCATGGAACAGAAAAAGCCTGCCACAAAGTTGGAAGCCTACAATTGTCTTAAATGTCTTTGTATGCGGTGACATTTACAGTACACTTCACTGGGACTAAGTCTAAACCCTAATAAAGGGCCACATCCCATTATCACTCCTTCACTAACTTCTTAGTAGGTTATATGCAGTCTCTGGAAGGCAGAATTTTCCAGGCATTTGCCACAACTTCCAGAGGGCACATTTCTAATGCTTGGCACACCGTTCCACCTAATGCTTGGCATTGTGCTTAATGATCTAAGGTTTGTCTTTGGCTGCTCAGCCATTGAAAACCATTTTAAGAAGTTCCTGAGGCATAAATCTTTTGTTGATATTACAATCCAAAGGCAGTTTGGAACTAAGTTCTCACTGGTGCAACGGTATAAATGTTTTTTACGTGCTCTGTGCTTTAGCACTTGATGACCTCATTCTTTGAGTTTGCTTGTTACCACTTCGTTGCTGGGATGCTGTTGCTTCCACTTTGCAGTAATAGCATTTACAGTTGACCAAGGCTGATCTAGCAGAGCATTTAGCATTTTATTTATCATTTTTATAGTGTTGTTGACATTTAAAAATGCTCTGAAAAGTGAGGTTTTAAAAACTACCCTCATATTGCAGCTAAAAGTGACTCTCTTGTGATTTGTTTTATTTGTTTGACTGTTTAGATTAATTTTATAAAAGAGTAAAATTGCTGGTGCTCTGTCCAGATGGGGTCTTGCCTTGCACCCTATAATAGACAGATACTGGATGCTACTGAACTTCATATTGTTTCATTGAAGGATGTTTGCGAATTGATCAGCTCATGATGACAAGCAAGAAAAACAAAAGAACAAAAATCAAAAATCGTAGCAGTTGCTTTATGCTCATTTGTCCCTGTCATATCTGTACATACAAACATATGACAGATATGATGGCAGAAAGTTGTCATGGATTTGTATGCAATACATTGGTTAGGAATGTAGTATAAATCCTTTCTGAAAAGTTGTGCTTATATGTCATGTTTTTCTGATCATACGTGTTTAAAACAATCAGTTTTTTGGTATATATTAGTGAATTCAATTGAGCTACAATGTGAAAAATGCCTTATTTTGTTTTCAAAAATCAAATGTAGGCTCTTGTGGATTAATATTGGCAACTTTGATATCACAAAAACTGTGAATGTGTGAAAGAGCTAAAAAGATCAATAGTAAGTGCCATAGTTATAAAAACAGCCACAGTGAGGAAAAAAAAAACCAGAAGAAGAAAACTTAAATGCAGCAAATCCAGACATGTTTAATGGGATTATGGCATATTGGTGACATTTTTCTTCATTTAACACTTTTTGTTAGTGTTTTATTGTATATATATGTAGGACTATTTTTAACATACTAGCTGTGTATGCCTGTGCTGTAAAAAGCCCGGGATCCTAGAAACCTTTGAAATTGTTAGAAGAAAAAAAAACTGAAATGTGGAGATGTCAGGTAATTGAAAGGAACTACTCTGGGCATCTCTCTCCTTAGAGGTTTACTTTGCTGACGTGGTCTTCTCACTTGTATATTAACTGTGGGAGGAAAAGTAAAAAGGATACCGTTTTGCCGATGTTGGTGGCTAAGCGATTTTGTCTTTCTTCTGAGGTTTCGTTTTGCTGACGTACTGGCCCTGCTTGTGTTATTAGCAGCTAAATAAGCTTTCTGTTTCCTCGTTGCTGGAGACCTTATCCCGACTCTCTCTCTTCCGGTCTGGACAGACACTCACACTTCTACGCGAAGATGTTTATATATAAGATGGTTAGCTACTTAGGAGGAGTCTCTCTGGTGGAAGCACATAGAGGAAGTACTGGCTTGAAGAACAGACAATCGAGATATAATCACTTTGATTGTGATGGTGAAATCATGATGGGAGATAATCAAATAAGGCAGTAGCTGCACTCAAGGAAATCCTTTTTTTTATTCTTTGATCTCCTGGAAAAGTCTGCAAGTACTGTATAAGAGTGTATTTGTGGAGTGTGTGACAGAGTTTATATTTTACTGAAGGGTTGATAACTTGACTACAGTCTCTTTCTTTCACTATTTTCAAATGACATATGTGATTTCTAAATGAACTCACACCTATGAATAAAGTAACTATCAGTTTTTCATTATTTGATTTTAATTGCCACATGGATGCTCACATCTGTTTTTTGATTACTCGGCATCATTTACATCCTTACATAAATTTTAAAAATAGGACAGTGCATGCATTAATAATGAATGAAAAGGACTATATTTTTATTTTCATCATTTTAATTCCATAAAATAACTTTTATTTTCAATTTTGATTTGTTCTGCTTGTTCTCAGCTATGACATAGAAGTGCTACCACAAATATATTGCTTTTTTTATGAGGATAATCATATACACAGTAGATGTTAGGTAACTAAATTGCAATTTTTTAATGGAACATGACAGACTAAGGTACAAACCAGAATTTAGTAATGTTGTTTTTTCTAAATTACTTAATTGTTACTGTGGTAGTAAAAGATTTTGCAGTGTTGTAGAAACTGACATCTGTTTGACCCAAGAATTGTTAACCATAAATGCAACATTTTTAATCAGGATCAGGTTATATTGATTTTAAGTTAACTTAAATTGTAACATGGTGAACTTGAGTGGCCTTTAGCTTCCTGAAGAAGACTACTAAATTTAGCCCCTAGCAATGAAACGAGAACCGAAAATACCACAGAAGCTATTGGTACATATATTTAGGGTGTGTACCAGAAGAAAGTATAACTGAAAGTTTTATTATTTTGATGTCTTTTTTAAGTATTAAAGTATGTAGTATATGAAGTGTAGCATCATGTAGTATCTGCAGTTAACAAGCAATAAGAATCAGTAAAAGGTAGCTTTCTTGCAATTGTCTTTTTCATAAGGGATTTGCTGTTATAGTGCATGCTTCTCTAATCGCTGGTGGTCTTCATGTGAAATGGTAAGGATAATAATCTGGTATGTATGCTGTCTCTGTTTTTCAACTTTTAAGCTGTTCATTACTAATAAGTGGGTTGTTCAATTTCATTGATATGTGGTGTTTGCTTAGTGAGTACTGAGTGTTTGTAGGCTTGGACAGTTTGTGAGTAATCTAGTCAGGATATACATTCATTAAGTTTTGCATTAAAAAAGAAAAACATACATGTGGTCTCCTGGTCATACAAAGTCTGTGTAAATATTAATTTTAAATAGTACTCTGTTACAGTCACATAGGTTTGGGAACCCCTCTTAATTCTTTGGGTTTTTGTTTATCATTGGCTGAGCTTTCAGAGTAGCAACTTCCTTTTAATATATGACATGCCTTATGGAAACAGTAGTATTTCAGCAGTGACATTAAGTTTATTGGATTAACAGAAAATATGCAATATGCATCATAACAAAATTAGACGGGTGCATAAATTTGGGGACCCCAGCAGAGATATTACATCAGTACTTAGTTGAGCCTCCTTTTCCAAATATAACAGCCTCTAGACGCCTCCTATAGCCTTTGATGAATGTGTGGATTCTGGTTGGAGGTATTTTTGACCATTCTTCCATACAAACTCTCTCCAGTTCGGTTAAATTTGATGGCTGGTGAGACAACTTGCAATTGACCACCTTAAATATCTTTTCTCATGATTGGACATACCTGTCTATGAAGTTCAAGGCTTAATGAGCTAATCCAACCAGTTTGGTGTTGCAAGTAATCAGTATTGAGCAGTTACATGCATTCAAATCGGCACACTTACAAGGGTACCCAAATTTTTGCATAGCCTGTTTTTCACATTTGATTTAATTTCATACAACTAAATACTGCTTCGCTAAAAATCTTGGTTTGGAAAACATCCCAGTTCTCAGATGTTCCTAGGAAATGAAAGACTTACCACTGTTATTTTTTTTGTTGAAAGTAGAGTAAATTATTATGCAGGCTGAGAGGGGTTCCCAAACTTTTTCATATGACTGTATATAGTGTTTCACCACAAGTATGAACTTTATTATCTAATAATAAAGTGCCTTTTAATTTAATTAAAACCTATTTTGAATATTCACTTTTTATTGCTTTGACCATATTTTTTTTTTCAGTTTTTACTAAATTTTGCAGATATCTATACTAATAAAAGGCAAAGCTCTCACTCACTCACTCATCACTAATTCTCCAACTTCCCGTGTAGGGAGTGCTTGATTCCTTACAGCTTACTTACAAAAGTTAAGCAGGTTTCATTTCAAAATTCTACGCGTAACGGTCGACAACGTCCGCCATGTTGAACTTTATTTATGGCCCCATCTTCACGAAATTTGGTAGGCGGCTTCCCTGCACTAACCGAAACCAATGTACGTACTTATTTCAGTGATATGATGCCACTGTCGGCCGCCATATTGAACTTTCCAACGGTTTTTGTTACTTATGGGCCCATCTTCAAGAAATTTGGTACGCGGGTTCCCAGCGCTAACTGAATCCTACTTAAGTACATATATACGTCCATAGTCTGCAGCTCGGTCACCGTGTGAGGCGGCATGTCTGCAGCTCGGTCACCGTGTGAGGCGGCATTGGGTCCCCCATCCCAACGCCTCCCACGTTGTTGGCTGCCTGCCTATATAGGGCCGTCCGTCACTCCGGTCTCTACATTCCCTTCCTTGCTTCACCACGGGATTCATGTCTCCCTGCTGATAACTACAGCCTTTTTATTTAATCCACGGCTTTTCCGCTGTTTTATTGTTCGTTTATTGCGATTATGGTTATGGTGTAGGTATTTTAGACTTACTTTACATTGTTCAGGTACCCATTTCCTTTATCGTTCCAACCATACCCCTATTAACATGTTTATCAAGGTGATCACCATCGATCAAAGAACTGTCACTTACCGACTGGTTTCCATGCTCGGAGATGGCAACTACCTTTTCCATTCTCTTTGTTACATATTGCACGGCCATATCAGGCTCACTCTTGATATCCGGAAGAACATTGTGTCTTAGGTATTGAATGACTGGGACAGGTTCAAGCTGTGAACTGATGACGGTACAGGAGATAATTATACTGCACAGGACCACTATAACAGTGAAATGCTTAAGCCCTTCACCTATGGTTCTGCATGTGAGTTGATGGCTGCCGCTGAATTGTTTGTTCGTCGGTTTCAAGTGTACTGAAATGGCCAAATATTTTACACCTTTGGACAACCGCCAGTGCCTCTTAAATATCTTAGATTCACAGGTGACGATTTGAGTAGTGGACACTTTGATGTTTATGAATGTTTAAACTCTCAAAAGCTGGATGTAAAGTTATCGATGAAACTGGTTGTATGCTTACAACGCTTGACAGATGCCAAATGTCACTTCAACACAAGTCCTGCAAATATTGTCGTAATTGAAACAAACCATGAAACTCAAACCGATTATGACAGCAGCAATCCAAGTTGTGAGATTTGAAACAAGATTACTTTTCACATGACCAACTGTACGTTGCATGCTTAAGAGTAAGCTCAGCGCACAGCTTGGTCATATTACAACCAGAGGGCTGAAATGACAATGTGGTATACAAAGAGATCCTTAACAAATAATTATTGGTATATTTTCCCTCAGTTTAAAAAGGTTTAATTTTCTTCTTAATAAAAATTTTAAGGCAGTACTTCGCCCCTGCAAAGCGCGGGTATTTTGCTAGTTTATAATAAGAGTGAAATATTACTATTACTTACAGTTAAGTGTGCAAGTTAGTAAATAACACAAAAAAAAAAGTGGAACGGTGATGATATTGATGATGATTAAACTCTTTAAAAACAAGATAAGAAAACCACATATTAACACCCAAGTAATGTGTATTAATTTTGCTACTTTCTAATAAAAATGTAGTGAACCCAGTTTTGAATTGACAGAGAAACATCGAAACTGGGAAATAACAGCGCTCTTTAAGTTAGGTGTCCAGTTAAAAGCTGGTTGTTATGAAGTTGGCCGCCCAATTAAGTAAACACAAAACAATTAAAAACAGTAAATACAACTGTTTAAGACTAAAGGAAGAAATTAAAGTTTGTGAATCTTAACAAGAGAGTTAACTGAAACTAAAACAAGTTTTTCAGTAGCAAAACTTGCTAGTGCGTTAAGAAAATGGTGTGAAAAATAATCCTGCAGCTACTGATGAGACCACAGTTGTGCAGCCCAAGCTCTATCTAGTCTATGATATGGCATGCTCATACATTACATACGATCATTAACATAGTAGTGTCTAGATTATTAAAAGAATTAGGATATAGCACAAAGGTTCCTGTGCATGAAAAGTGATTACGAAGGCATGCATAGTGTTTTTTTTTTAATTCATTGCTAAAGTTCTCACAGCTTCATTTTCATTAATTCCGTTAGCTTATTGTAAATCTTGTCCAAGTCAGCGTTAATAAAGCATTACAGCTACAGCTGTAATAAATTGGATATTCATTGTGTAGAGTGGATGTTAGGCAGTAGACTGCATGTTATACATAAAATACCTGCATAATGAACTGATAAATCTGAGCAATTTAAAAGTCACTTCCCTCAGTTATAAGGAATGTCATCTTGTGGTCCACTTGCCTCACAACTATGGATCACAAGTGGCCTGTGGAACACTCTTGGAGAACCACTCATAAAATTTTTCCAACCTGGCTTTCTAGCGTAAAATAACCTATTCATTAACCAACATCCGAGAGATTAACCCCCACTTGCAGTACGTAGATATTATTTTTCGGTAACCCTTCCTAAAACCAGCAGTACGGGCACTGTAGTCAGGGAAAACTAGTTACTCCTTGTAGTACTGTCAGGATATTTCATTAACACGCGTTTTTATTTCAGTTAAACTAAATTTTTTATTGGTTGGTAGATTAGTCCATTTAATAGTTATGAATGTTGCGCTGATTGTGGTAGTGATATTGTTTGTGTTTTTAGCAAATTTCATAGTAGTTGGTGGCATGACAAAGTAGTGCATTCTGTTACCAACAGCATTGGAAAGGTGGAAAAGGTAGAAGTGGTTAAAAACAAATTTAGTTAAATTACTACTAATGTTACATGTAATTTTAGGAGCATTTTTTGATTCTTCCTATGGGCTTAAAGAGGTAAAATTTGTCATTTTGTGGGTATTTTTGGCATTTTCCCCAGATTAATTATAACTCTGTAAGCAGCTTTACACTATAAATCTGTCTTTGAAGCACATGAATGATCTGTACTTATTACACATGTAATGAAAATTTATTGATTTGCCAATGCTTTCAAGCATAAAATATTTTCAATTTTCATGTATTTTCTCTTAACTAAACATTATAAGCATTATTCAAGTTCAGTATTGCTTGTAAAGTTTTATTGGGCAGCCAGTTTTTAATCTATTCTATACTAATGAAAACGTGTCAATACAAATTCTGTTCTATACTCAGAATTCTTGTGCCTAATCCTTTGCCTTCACCTTCCTGAATAAATCAGTAAATATGATCTCCTCTTCTAATGTTCTGAGATATTTCTGTTGTTAGAGTGCTTGATTCCAGAAATCCTGTAACTAGAGAGAGTCTTTTTTCCATATTAAAGCAAACAGGTTGCTTTAAAGTCTTTGTGTTTTTTAATTTATGGCATGTTAATGGAGCTTCGGTCAAATGAATGGAAATTCCCTAGAGCAAATTGCAGAAGCTTGAGGTCCTTAAATGGGAATGGCAGATATTAGCCTGAAGTGACATGCAGGAGATGAATCTATAGAACAGAACATTTCAGTTATGAGTCCTGTGACTTGCATAAGGCAATATTAGAAACACATTTGCTCGAAACATATTATTACTCTTTACTGTTTTAAAGAATTTGAAACTACAAAGATATTAGTTACGTATCTATACATGGATATTTATACTGATATAGACTGGGTAATGTGTTAGGAATGAAAGGATGCCACATCGTTTGATGGAAATGAAAATGATCAACCTACAGAGCCCTGAATTCAAAGACGCCCCAAAAATCAGAGTGAAAAATTTTTATTTATTATTAATTATCACAGATTAATGGAATTCGAAAAGAACTTCACTACGAAGTGTGCTAAAACATAAAATATCTTCCAGCAACCTCAGTAATATAATTCATAAAAACTTAATATGGAAAAAAAAACTCATGTTGTTTAGTCATGGGCTGAACAATACTTCCAACATTAGTTCATGAATATCCCTCATTTAACACTTACCATTGAAGCATGAAATTGTAAGGCGGTCTTTTCCATTTATTATGTTTGGTCAGTGATGGATTTATTTCAGTGCTAGGGATAGCTCCATGTAAATCAGGTCACAAAATGAATTCATCCATGATATAGTCACTGCCTCTGGGGATTTGCATCTAGATGCAGAAATGATCTTAAATAAAATATAAAAAATAAGTACAGTAAGAAGGCTTAACTACTGCCAGTTAACACTTAATAGTGCAAAGAACAAATATGTTAGACAAGCTCTTCTGCATATGGTTGTAACACTTTTTAAATATGCATGGTTGTATTGAGTCCAGACAACCGAACAAAAGTTTAACTTTTACATATTCTTGGAATGAACATTTCACAGTATACCTTTATCTTTTTAATATCAAAACATTGTGCACTGTCAGTAGGTCACACATAAGCTATTATTCATATATGACAAGTATATTCTGGAATGTATGTGTTAGTAGTGAAGGTTAATTCTAAAGCCAAAACACATTGGCATCTTAAAATAACTGGATTTTAAGTTATCAAATTGGTAGTGTAGAAAGATAGTAAATAAGAGAAAAATATTCCACACAATGATTAGGTTGTCGGTTTCACATGAACTTTTTAAATTTATAATAATGACTGATTCTAATACAGGTGGTAACCATTTGAAATTTGCAAATGGTGTCAAATTGAAAGATAATAAGTACAGAAGAGACAGCACAAGAAAGCAAAGATCTAGGCAGTCATCTAGAAAATGTAGTTTAATGTATGAAAATACAATGTGCTACATTTATATGCTGCAAAGATTATTAATAGATAGAAGATGGGTGATGCTTTCTTAAAGAAAATGAGACATCATTTAAGCATTATGTGCATTTTTTGACACTATAGTATAAAACAGAATGGACATAGTAGGTCTAAGGTTCTAAGGAGAATTCCTGGTCTTAAGAGCATGTCATTGTATATTAAGCCAAGAAACTGAGCCTCTATAGTTTTTGTTCACCTAATTCAGGTCTAAAGAATTCCTAAAGCATTATAGTTGATTCAGAGAAATTATTTGAATTAAATAATGAACCATGTACTTGGTAACACAAATTGATTCATAGTATAATCCATGAATTTCAGTACATATCTTTACAAAGAGTATTTGTAGTCTGGAATAAACAGTTTCTTTTTGAAGTGAAACCTTAACCAATATTTACAAGTATATAGATTAGATATTGCGGCAGATGAGCATGATGGACTGAAAAGTCTTCTCTCATTTCTCGGACATTTTATGTTCTATTGAAAGGAGTAGTGGAAATGAGTTTGAGGAATGAGGTTAAAATAGGAAGTAGCTGTTGTATGGTTAGTTAACAGACTTGAAATGTGCTAATAAGCATGTAAATCAACACAAAACAGGATTTATCTTATCTCTTAAAAATAATGAGAGGACAAAGCACTGTCAAATAATAAAGAGAATATAGATGAGATTGTACTTTATTACACTGATTGTGTAAACTGAGCATGGCAACACCTTTTAAAATTCAGATTTGGTGTCTTATATCCTATTTAGTGTAGCTAATTAAAACGATTCTTTCTACAGTTCATATCTGGAAGGAATTTAAACTATTTCATGTAACTTAGTACTTTGTACTGTACACTTTGGCAGAATGTGACACATTTCAATGTGACCTTATTTGCAAAGAAAAATAGATTTTTCTTGGTAGAGTTGTTTGACTTCTTTCTTGTGTCAAGGATTAAAATTGTAGGAATCAGAATGGTCTTTGCCAAGGGTGCGTGTTTGATCCTGGATCCACCCTGTATTTACAGACCTAAGCAGCTGTTTAATAGTCCTTGAAAGGACTGTTTATTATCTCATTAAGAAAAGACCTTGATCAGTTGTTAAACACGAGAAATGCCACTAATCCTGTTTGTCTTCAAGCGGGATTGGTGTCCCCATGAGTCTTCACACTTCCTTCTTTACTTTGCTCACCTGCCATATTATTCATTGCAACTCTTTTTAAGCTAGAGATGTTTAACACTAGAATCCCTGAAGCCTACGAAAAAAGTTGTAATTCCGGGCCACCTTAAATTCCTTTGCACCTCTTCATCAGCGTCTTTGTTTTGCAAATGTGCCAATCAGCATAAGACGCAAGCAGCCTGCTATTCCATCCCTCACTGAGGAAGTCAAGTCAGACCCAAAATTTACAGATTTCAAGTCTGTTTATCTGGGTGTGAGGTGTCTGGAATTGTATAAGGCGTAAATAATATATCGTTATTTGGAATACATACATTTCATGTGTGTTCCATGTCTACAACTATCTGGGTAAATGTAGGATGACAGAAAATGCGAGGCAAAAAATGTTGAACACATAACTAAAACAGAAACGTTTTTCATGTTATAGTAATAATTGACAAAATGTGATGAACGTGAACTGTATAATGTGTGAAGACTGAAGTTCAAATATGAAATATGCACTTTCACTAAAGGTATAACAAAACAAGTGCACCTTTATTCAAGAATAGCAAAATACCCGCACTTCGCAGCGGAGAAGTAGTGTGTTAAAGAAGTAATGAAAAAGAAAAGGAAACATTTTAAAAATAACGTAACATGATTGACAATGTAATTGTTATATATATATATATATTAGGGATGCACCGAAAATTTCCGGCCGAAATAGCATTATCGGTTTCGGCCGAAACGTAAGAAAGCGCCGAAAATAAAAGGCGAAATTGTCGCCACGCCTCTCCCATCCTCCCGTCTCGCTCGCTGTCATTACGCATCAAACACGGAGTATGTCGGCGGTTTGGAAGCACTTCAAAGTTTCAGATGAGGACAGCAAAGTTGCAATATGCAACATTTGCTCTGCAAAAGTTTCAAGAGGGGGTTCAACAGCAAAGACATTTTCGACTACAGGTTTAATACACCACCTTAAGTCAAGACACGCAATTGAATTTGAGGAATACCGTCAAACAACGTTGGTTAAAACTAAGCCAACTAGCACATCAACACCCTCGGTTGCCACATTTTTCGAAAAAATTAAGAAATTTGCAAATGACAGTGCTAAAGCACGTGACATAACAGAGAAAGTAATGCAATTCATTGCTTTAGATGACCAGCCGTTTTCAGTCGTGGAGGACATCGGATTTCGTAGGCTAATACACCACATTGAGCCGCGTTACACACTGCCAAGCAGACGGTATTTTGCAGAGACCTCTACCTGAAATGTATGACCGTGTTGCAAAACATGTTCATGAGCTCATGACCACAGATATCTCTGCTCTAAGTTTTACCACAGACATATGGAGCTCTGACGTTAGTCCAACTAGCATGCTCAGTTAGCCAGCGCAGTGGATAAACGCGGAGTTTAAATTGCAAAACATTCTGCTTCATGCACAGGAGTTTGTCGGCTCACACACTGCAGCAGCAATATCCGATGCTTTGGCTAACATGTTTGAAACTTGGAACATAGACAAGTCTAAAGTGCATGTGATTGTGAGAGATAATGCACGGAACATGATAAAGGCTATGGATGACAGTGGATTAAAGAGCATACCTTGCATGGCACACACGCTGCAGTTGGCTGTGAATGAGGGAGTGCTTAGTCAGCAGAGCATATCAGAAATCACAGCAACTGGGAGAAAAATTGTGGGACATTTTAAGCAT